>NC_136499.1:12321528-12371528 GCF_053919585.1 Euprymna scolopes | reverse complement strand
GTTTAAGCCGAGGGAGATTAATTCGAAGAGGACCAGATTTCTGTGTGTGTACTACAAACAAAAAGAAATGGCCACAGGAAAAAAGTTTGGAAATTTATTTACTTATATTCTTTGCTCAACACGTGACTAACATTATTCACCACAATATCATATTAACTCGCAAAGTTTTTTTTTCGGAAACTACGGAGTCGATCTGGCTGAAATTTTGCATGGATCATTTCTATGAATAGATGCAGTGAAATATTTACATAGTATATGCTCAATGTACAGTCACGAATTTATAGAAGTTTCTTTATAGGAATTTATAGGAAATTTATAAGAAAATAATAGTTATAAAATATAATAATTAGTATTTAATGCAAAAATGAGCTCCAATTAAATCATATCAACTATAAATTTGGCATAAAAGACTCATTTAAGTCAATGAGATTAATTTCATTATTTATGCTGACGGCTTGTATATATCTATAATATAAAGCTGAATGTCTGTGTGTGTCTGGTCACGAATAGGCTCCTATATGGTTGACTATTATAGAAAACTGGCCACATATAATGATAGAAGATGTATCGAGACACAGGAATAGGTATGTTTGATCTGGCATAATGATGATTCATTAAAATTGTGGGGTCTGCGTTCGCGCCTGGTTCACAAAGTATGGAAATAAAAAAATTTAAAAAGATGTTTACAAGTGTTTTTGATATATATGTACATAATACTACTTTGATAAGTATGTTTCAACGTAAATAGGGATGGTATAATAAAATTGTGGGGTCTGCGTTCGCGCCTGGTCTCCATAGAATGGAAATAGGCACAAACTTTACTAAAGACTTTTCATATCTATCTGCGTAAGTATACTTTGATAATTATGTTTCAGTTTGAAGAAATATGATATAAAATTATGGGGTGTTCGTTCGCACCTGACCTTCATAGAATGGAAATATGTCAAAAAGTTTAACAAGTTTTTTTTAATATAGATCCACAGAATATTGTGATAAGTGTTTCAGTGTGAACAGGTATGGTATAATAAATTATGGGGTTTATCTATTTTATTTTTATTTTCACAATACTTTGCTTTGGTTTTGATACCCCCAAATTCGAAGCTATCTCTTTACAGCCCTTTCTTTTCATAACCTATCATACTTTCATAAATCAGAGTCCATTTTCTGTAGGCTGTTTTTGAACCCAGTCAACGCCGGGTACTTTTGCGAGTATATATATATATATATATATATATATATATATATATATGTTAATTCTTTTGTTTATTTTGCCTGCGGTACAATGTTGTGCGGATTGCATTACCTGAATGTTAATTGGGGATAATTTTTCGTGTGTCTGTGTGTACAACTCTCCCGCTGTCCAAACCACTGGACCGATCATGACCAAACGTGCCATGATGATAGTAACCCACTTAGGGATGGTGCACACGATTTCCCAAGTCAAAGGTCAAGGTCATAGCCTATGACAATACCTCACAGGGTAGTGGTCTTCGACCAAGGAATTGTGCACTCCATTTTTCAAGGTCATGTCAAAATCCAGCATAAAGTACGGATATCTTTGCTATAGTGTGTATATATATATATGTGTGTGTGTGTGTGTTTATTTTTTTATTGCCGTTTTATCTGTTTGGTTACATATGTTTCAGATGTTGGACCATGTTTACGATCCAACAGCCTCGTCAGACCTTACTCTTAGGATGAGATTTAATAGGTAGTTTCTTTTACTTGTCGTTGGTATGTTCTTGAAGGACAAGTTGAAGTTCACCTTTTCCAATAGTAGGTAGAAATCCAAAATAGGATATAGCGCTCAACTGGGTAGAAGCAGATATTTGTTAAAACTGGTACTTAGTAAAAACCTGAAGAGAGTGCTCAATACTCAAAGGTCTGACGAGGCCGTTGGATCGTAAACATGGTTCAACATCTGAAACATATGTAACCAAACAGATAAAACGGTAATAAAAAACACATATTTGCTCTGCAATAGTATTGAGCACTCTCTTCGGGTTTTTGCTAATTACCAGTTTTACCATATGTATATATATATTACTTTTTCACCCCAAACAAGACACATTACCACTTTGGTGTAGGGGGCTCCTATCAGGAGCAACAGCTACTGAGGTACTATGTAGGGAGTTCGACAACAAGATGTCGATTCACGTTACGCTTGAACTTCTGCATGTCAGTACAGTTGGGGAAGCAGGGACCTGAAATGGGATTTCAAAGTCTAGCGGTTCTGGGGAAGAAACTACTGGAATAGAAATCTCTTTTACATCTGGGGATCTCTATTGTGTGGGGATGGGATTTAGCTACCTGTCGGGTTTGTCAAGGGTGTTTACATCGTGGGGGGGCACACGTGCTTGCAGTTCGTCAGAGCATTCACCATTAAAATACTTGATGCAACATTTCGTCAACGGGACAGGCTGAAGCTTAGATGACAGTTCAGGACCTTCCAAGTTGGCGACTCTCTGTTGAACCTTGTCTAGGAGCGAGAGACTAGTAGCAGATGCACCAGCCCAAATATGACAACAATACTTCATACATGGGCGAATTGTCGCCTTATAAAGATACAGAATACTTTCGGGTGTTGGTAGCTTTCTAGCACGGTGGAGAGAGCCTACCTTCTATGCAGCGGTCCTGGCAGTCTTTCAGTGTAATTGTTCCAACTCATATTTCCTGTGAACGTCAGGCCAAGGAGTTTAAAAGATGTACTTTCAGATAAAAAGTCATTGGCCATTGCTATTTGTGGTAGAGAAGGTTTCTTGTAATTATTGAAGAAAATAAGTTTAGTCTTGGCCGCATTGAATGTGACCATCCATTTTTGTCCCCATTCCACTACATATTGGAGGTCATCCTCTAGTGTTTCTGCCATTTCTTTAGATATATGTTCATTTGTTTTCCTGTCGTTCCTGTTATAGAGTGTAGTGTCATCAGCATATATATATATATATATATATGTTTTTATTATTATTTTTTGTTTTTTCATATATTAGCTATTGGCACGTGTTTCGTCATTATACGACTCATCAGCGCAGCCGAACCAGACAGTTGGAGAAAGGTGCAAGTCTAGTCCCACTGAGGAATTGTAATACAAAGAAATAGTACTGGATATGGATTAATATATATATATATATATATATATATATATATATATATATATATATATATATATATATATATATATATATATTAGTGATGGGACTAGTCCAATATTTTTTACGGTTCCGATACTATTACCGATTCCGTACTAAATTCCCGAATCCGATTCCGATTCTGTATATATCTCTAAATATTTTACTATACAATTGTTATTTTGTCCCGATTACTTTAAATAAAAATCACGTCTTAAATGTGCCTTTAAACGAGAAAACAAACTTATGAGGGGTTGATCTAGAGATTTTAGTCTTACTGGAAATTTAAATGAATAAATATTTATTACTTTATTATCATTTTAAGCAATGGAAGGTGTTTTAATAAAAACAAAATCAAATAAAATAGACAATTAAAGGAATCGGTTTTGGCATCGGAAAATAGGCCCAAATTGTCCCGATTCTGATACCGATTCCAATACCACAAAAAGCTCGGATTTTTCCGATTCCCGATTCCGATTAAACCGACCCAACACACACACACACACACACACACACACACATATATATTGAGAGAGACAGACAGAAAGAGAGAGATGCACACACACACACACACACGTATATATATAAATTAACTACAGAGGACACGTCACGTCGTATGATACAATTATAAATATCGAAGACAACTACGTTATGTAATGAGTATGTGAACTAATATAAATAATTCGTGTGTGTCGTTGTTTGTGAATATGCAAGTTTGTTTCTGTGAATGTGCGTATTCGTAAATATGAGTGTCCGTATCAATGTTTGTCACTTTTGTGCGAGTTACTTCGTGTTTATGCATGTGGAATAGTATGTCTGTGTCGTTGTGTGTGTATGCATCTGTGTGTGTGCGTGGCTTTGTCTGTGCATGTGTGTTTGTGTGTGTGTGTTTTGTGTGTTGGTACGTGCAAAAGCGCGCGTATATCACAAACATATGAGCATACCTATGTGTACTTTTAAGTATGTGTTGGAATCCCACTTTATCAGGTAACTGTGTTATTTTTCTTTATTTGTGTTTTTGTTTGTTTCAATTCCTGTTGAATGGAAGATAAAAACCTTACAAACCGTTTGAGGTTGGGTGAACGTGCTCGAGTGATTAAAAAATCAACAACAAAAACGAATAATCAGCTTTTGGTTATGGCAGTCAGGCGATGAGCGCTCAGCACAAATAACCGCCACTGCCTTCGCGTATATTCCTTCTTTTTTACTTAACTAGCTGGCAACCCGGCTTTGCCCGGTTGTACAATAATTTAATTCATGCAGATTGCGTATTTATAATTATAGAATCAATTCTCTATTAAGTATTATATATTACGAGAAATAATTTGCCCGGTGGACTAATTTGCAAAAAAAAAAAAAAAAAAAAAAAATGAATAAACAAATAATAATGATAATGTCGTTCATCAAATTTCATCTGTGTCTGTTCACAATATTACGTCAAATGATATTTGGGCTTGACGAGAATGCCCTGGAAAAGTCACTTCGTATTAATATTTAGTTTTGTAATATGAAAACGAAGAAATGATTTGCGACGATTCTTAATAGTACCTCTTCTTTTATAGTAAATTAAACTCATTAATCAAAAAAAAATAAGAGGTAGATCCGGGATTGAACAAGGGATCATTCGATCTGTAGCCGAATGCGCTACCATTAAGCTACATCTCCAAATTATAATAAATCTTCTTTTTTTTTTTTTTAAGACGAAATGATTTGTTGAAATGTCTTCTTTTGCCGGTAAACGTAAAATATTCCCTGTAAAAATAATTATTTTTTATTTATAAGAAAGAAAAAAAAAACTATTTTTAGGATCGGATTTTTTTTTCGATTTTCGGTACTTATTGCATGAATTTCTGTACAAAACATATCTAAGAACACTACCAGCCATATAAATTAGATTTGTGTGAAATTTGCAAAAGATTTGCCGTTTTGTAACCTATGAGGGAAAAACTCTCTCTCTCTCTCTCTCTCTCTCTCTCTCTCTCTCTCTCTCTCACACACACACACACAAGTGACTCTCATATAATAGTAGAAATAGAAATGAATCATCACTTACAATGGCCAAAAGCCACTCGAGCTAAGGATGTATCATCTAAATGCATTGTCAGTTCTGTGATGAGGAATATTATTACAGGTAGGATAATAAATGGGATCCAACATGTAATTACATATGAGAAGTATATGTTTCCAAGTTGGATGTATCTTGTCGAACTCGGGAATCTTTCTGTCAACCTCAGGGAATTTTCGCGGAATGTCGAACGAAATCGTTTATTTAATCCATAGGAGTGTCATGCTCTCGTTCCATTAAGCACGACTGAGAAGTCGTAAATAATTAGCAGTTATATTTTGACCAGAAGAGTATAACTCCAACTGAACTGTGCCTATTAATTTATCCACTACGCCACGGACCCTTGTGGTATTTGTTTACATTGGATTTGTAAGACGATCCTGTTTTTTTTTATTGTTTTGATTTTTTTTGTCTGCAAGGAAGCAAACACAATGTGTTCTGCAGATGTAAAGCTTTTAGAAATAAACTTTGTTCAAGGAATTTCGCTTGATGTTTCTTTATCGAGGAAGAAAGGAAAGTTTCCATTGTGATAGTGGCATGGCCGATAAGTAATGAAAACTAACACGGACGCGAATATCAAGTCGAATTATATTTGTGGTTAAACGTAGTACCAGGTGTTTTCTATAAGTTTCAAGACTTTTTATGTACAAGCATTTAAAGTTGTGAAGACTCTTGAAAATTCAATGCTATTGCTATACATTTTATGACATGACTGACCAATTTTTATGATTTCAAGTTCAAATGAGCAACTATAGCAAGAATTAAAATACACCCTACTAAAGCTTGATTGTCACAGCTGGTTAATTTCAAAAATTAAATCTGGGTGTGTGAACACTTTAGCACATACTTTGATCGATAAAGAACAAGCTATCTCAAAAATTGCTGAGACTCTATTAGCTTCGGTGACGAAGGAACTGAGAACATGACCATTTAAAACAAATCAAAATGGCAACAAACATCTAGTTTGTGATTGGGCGCCATTCGTTCGCTTAAATGTTGTAGCTGGAAATCAATAACAAAAATAATTGTGCAAGTTTTATATTTCTGCAAACTTATTGCAATAAATATATCGATCTATTTATTAATCGATCCATTTATTTTAGTCCAGTCAAAATAAGGTTTGACCCTGAACAAATTCCAAGAAAACGTTTTATGATTTTTTTTTTATTACAATTATGTGGGGAACAACATACTAAAAGTTTTCCTTGATGACGTCATGACCTCGCCTGTCCATGTAGTTAGTTTAAAACATTGTGTAAAAATTGTTATCAAAATATATAGTATAAAAATGCAAACTCTTCTGTAAACAACAGCTACAGCTTTGAAATATGGAAATATTGGTTATTTTTAGTGTGATGTCTGTTTTATGACGTCATAGTTAGGACCTTTATGTTGATCAGATTTTGGTAAACTTTTAAAATGTTCCCATTTAATTGCCTCCCCACGAGGGCAGAATTAGACACAAGGTCGGTTTTTAATGTGGAGAAAATATAGATCCCCCAAAAAGGGACACTGGAGAAGAACACAATTAAAAGTTGCCTCAGTCATGAAGGATTTCTTATCCACTGACCGAAAACAGAAAAGGTGAAGTGCAACATTAGAACAGTTACTACACTGTGATCTTGGCCGGAAGGTTAAAAACAAAGTATTCTTCTCCACATATAATAGTAATAAAAAACGCTTTCTTGGAATTTGTTCAGGGTAAAGGGGTTTTTTTTTTGTTCATATTTTGACTTGGCTATTTATCGATCTATAGTGTATTTCTTCCTCAACGAAATATCTATCGATCGTGATGGATTTATGGAATACGTTAGTTTCCCATGGATTTAATTGAACGAAGCAAAAATCGATAAACTGTACCGAGGAGGGAGGGGGAAAACAATACTCATAACATTTTTAAATACATATTATCTAGATTTTTTCGAACTATAGTTCTCATCTTGAGTGTTATTTTCCTAACGTTTTGATGATGTAACCTCCGAACTTCTTCAGATGTATCTTGTCGAACTTAGAAATCTTTGTGTCCAACTTGGGAATCGGCATTGAATCTTGAACAGTACACCAATCCACGGGAGCAGCATGCTTTCGTTCCGTCAACTATGACTGGATAGAAGTCCTAAGTAATTATATTTTGAGTGTCGTCCACACCAAGGATTGAACCTTCCACCTCCACAAGAGTGTAACTTTGCAATCGAATATTACCAAGTTTTTTTTTATTATCCATGACACCACTAGTTTGTAAGAAAGATTCCCGAGTCCGACAAGATGCACTTGAATTAGTTCGAAGGTTACATCGACCGAAACGTTGTGAAAATAACATTCCAAATGATAATAATAGTCGGCAAAATTCAAATGATCGGATTAATCTAAAAAGAACTCAGAAACGTAATTTTTAATACATTTGAAACGAATGATTGTGATCGAATATCAACCCATTTTAACAATAGTAATGCCGATTTAAATGTTGATTCTTTTAATGAAAGATATTAAATTTTATATTTCGCAGGTAATTTTAATTGAATAATGTTATTATTGTTATACGACAATGAATTACAAACGTTGCTTTCTCACACCGTCAATATCTGCAACAGAGAAATGAAACAGGTCATCAATGCATAAGTTCAGTTACCATAACAATGCAATTTGTAATCCCCTTTGATCCATTTGAGAGAAATAACTTTTAGCACCCCCTCGTATATATATATATATATATATATATATATATATATATATATATATATATAACAGAAAACGGAAAAACCTCTGAAGAAAGAACAGTACATAAATGTTCTATCACATAGTTTTCCTTAAAGTGAAATGTTCATTAAAAACGTGTTTTTCTAAACGTCTGAAGAGAGGTCGTTCTTGTGAACATTTTTAAACGATATAAGGTTCGAAACTGTCCGAATGGTCGCGAATCAATTGTAACGAACAATGAAAATACACTACTTGTTGCTATCAATCCAATCTTCGTTGTCTTAATTTTGTTAAACACACACACACACACACACACACACACACACACACACATATCTATATATATGCGTGTGTGTGTGTTTTATATACCGAAGGAATAAATAACGTTTTTTTTTTTTTGTAATCATAGTCAATAAATAAACGTGTCTTTTCATAAATATTTATGTGGATGCAATGTTAATCTTATGTGTTTTCAAATAATGACAAAAATGATTTTTTTGTTTCTGCTATCAAGCATAAATCATATACGGGAACTTTTTGTTGTCAATATACACGGATGTGTAACGTGAAATTGGTATGAACATCATAAAGTGCAGACGAGCCAACAGCCGAGAACTTAAAAACAAAAGAACAAATAACTTATCCATAGCAAACACAATCGAATTAAATTCTGCGGGTTCGCTCCATTGGACATGAGCATTGGAGGTTAAGAGGGTGTCTATCTGATGCGCAACAGATACTGCACCTAAGCTGCGCAAGCAAGTTTGGAGCCAAGGTGGAAAATACTGTGGTAATGTAGTGAGATTACGCCAACACCGAGGGATAAAGCATTAAGCCGCCAACTAGTCATCGTCAAGACTGACGGATTGCATGATGATGATGATGATGATGATGATGATGATGACAACGAAATTCTCTACTTTTTTTTACTTACTTTCGCACCAAACATTGCATATTGCCACTTGGACTATGCTTCGGGAAAGATTAACAAGATGTTCGTTTGCGTTACATTTAAACTTCCGCATATCAGTACAGTCAGTGAAGTAGGCAACAGAAAGAGAATTCCAAAGTCTAGCTGTTCGAGAGAAGAAACTATTAGAGCAGGAAGCTTTCTGACATTTAGGAACCTCAATAGTGAAGGGGTGTGATTTTGTTGCTAAGCGGTTTTGTCAGTGATATGTACCTCGAAAAGGCACAAGTGCAAAGAGTTCATCAGAGCACATCTCATTAAAATACTTGTAGAAGAGGCACAAGGATGCAACATTGTAGCGATGGGATGAGGGTCAAAGCGAAGCCTATTAAATTAAAGACTCTTTTTTTTTACCCTCATCTAAGAGGGAGAGACTAGCGGTAGATGCATCAGCCCAGATGTGGACACAATACTCCATGCATAGGTCGATTCTGATAATAGATATCTTATCAACAAATGTCGGGCGATAGGTTAGCTTAACTTCATGCTGAAAGGATAGTATAGTAATATTTTTTAACCCTCAAATTTCAAAGATCCACAATATTTCAACGTGTGTACACACGTTTCGGAATTTTTTTTTTTTAATATTACCTTTACGCGAGAGACGGTTTCTTTCTCAGCATATATAGTTTTATCAATTTAAATTCGGACACATTCAAATTGATTTCAAAAACGAAAAAAACATACGCGTGTATATATATATATATATATATATATATATATGTTTGTTTACTGTTTTGGGGGAAAGAATTCCAACAAAGGGTTGATTACAAAGAAAAAAACTTTTTCGATATAAGAGCTTAATATTTATTTATTTAAATGTACAGACGGTCAGAAAAACATTGGTACCGTCGGTTTCAAGTCCAACATAAGGGGGGGCAGTTAATGGTAAATCGTAAATAATGTTAGGCTCTCGTCAGCCATGTTGTTTCTGTCTGATGAAAAGCAGGGCCGCATTTATTGTTTAAAATGCTGTTCATTTTTATTTAACTGTAGCTCATCCCTATCTCTGTATATTTTATTTTAATATATATTTTCTAATTTTTTTATTTTTTATTTAATGCATTTTTAGTAAATGTGCGCTGTCCTATTTTGTTTCTAATCCGCGCGGTATCCGGTCTGATTTGTTAGTTTTAGTTGAGCCAAGGGAGGTAATTAATCTATCTTATTAATTCTTTAACCTTTTTTCTTTATTTATTTTAGTTGAGGGGAGGTAATTCGTGATTCTTTGCTTTCTATTATATCATATTTTATACTAGCGGGGGTACCCGGCGTTGCCCGAGTGTTTGTTTCCGGGACGGGGGGGGGGGAGTTTTAAAAAATGTTATGGTAGGTAAGTAGGAAGGATCAAACCCGGAGTCATGAGTAAAAGTAGGAAAATAAAGTGTGAAAAAAAAAAAAAAACATCTGCAACGTTAACAGTTCGGCCACCAAGAAAAGTCCATCCCAGTTGTTTAGGAAAAAAAAAAAAAAAAAACGACTACGGTAGGTCGGCGCGAACGTGAAAATATAATGTGAATTGTCCAGCACGCTAACCACTACGCCACAGAGCACTGCAGCTTAGTTTAGTGATTTTAAATAAGTTCACATGAAAGAACTACGAAGCCAAACCGGTGTACTCTTCTCAACTGTTCCTTGTGAACGATCCCCAAACGGTGCTAAGTGGTGGCAGGGGGAGGAGAAATTTATTAGAGAGAAAATATTTTACCACTTCCATTGATCTTAACCGATTTTGGCCGTGACTTCTCAGCAGAAAAAGTATAGAAATCTAAGATTATCGAGGAATTTGAGAAATAAAAAGCCTATAACACACCTCAGATATTGTTCTGCCGTTTGTGCATATTATATTTGCATGAAATATCTTGATTTTCAATCCTATTAAGGTCAAAATCCGACGGGAAAAAATGAGTTCATTTTATTTATATAGATAGATAGATAGATAGAAAAAGAATAGAAGATAGATAGATAGATAGATAGATAGATAGAAAAGATAGAAGATAGATAGAAAGAATAGAGAAGAGATTTTTTTTAATGTATTTTATACGTATATACATATATATTTATTTATTTATTTTATTTATTATATATATTTTATACGCTTATATTTTTATTAATCAATCAGTATCGCATATGCTGTTATTTTATTTTATCTTTGGTTAATATGTATCTGGTATTAGGTTCTAAGGTATCTTATATAAGCTTTTTAATTTCTAGGTCTTTTTATGTTTATTTATTTTTTTATATATGTATATTTGGGTTTATGATATTCTTTAAAGTAGCCATAAAAATTCTTAATATTTTTATACTTACACTTGCCTAAATGTCCATTTTCACTTTTACTAAATTATGCGTTAAATTGACTGCATTGATTTGTCAAAGGGGGTAATTAATATTAATTATTAATTAATATACAAGCCAAACAAATTCCAGAAGTCTTTAGCTAACGATATAAAGAGATTGAAAAGGAATAACGACACAATAGTATTCTCCGATAAGACCAAAAATTTATATAGAATGGATAAAACATAGAAAACACAACTAGCACTAACAAATACCAAGTAGCAAAAGATAAACATATAGATCTATAAACATAGAGGCCACAGAAGTAGCTACGAAATTAGGCATAGAATATTGAGCAACTCGCCTAGCAAAGAGAAAAGCCTTTGTAACTTGAAAAGACCATAAGGAAAATTTCCCCAATAATCCATCCTGCAGACTTATAAACTCAGCTAAAAGCTCAATAGGATTGGCCAGTAAAGCTATAATAAAAGAAATTGTCAATAATATAAAAAGTAAAACCAACCTCAACCTATGGGGTAACACACAGTCAGTGCTAAAATGGTTTAATGATATAACCGAGCCATATAGATGCAAATTCACTCAACTAGATATTAGAGACTTTTACTCCTCCATTACAAAAGACACTTGAATGCCTACTAGACATTGTCCTCGAGTGTCTAAGGTCTCTCTGTACAGGGGTTTGTCAGAACAATGTGGCATGAGGATACCTTTTCCAAGAAGTAAACCCTGACCAAATATTCAAGATCTCCTCGCTATGGCTAACCCCCATTAGCTTTTACGAGAAATGGTGCTCCTTCTCCAAGTGATGTTACCTCAAGTAACAGCACGAAACTGGATACTCCATCAGACTAGATAAATTCTTGTCCTGGAATTTAGTAAGACCAAGAGATCAACCTGAAAGATGTACTACAACGTATAAAAATGGTAAATTGGGAGAGGAAAATTATGTTCTCAACAATTAACTCAGTGTTTGAGAAATAAAGAACGTAAATGGAACATTCGAATATCTACGTATCTCATTTAGACTTCAAGTGTTAGCCCCAGGTCGTGGGCCACTTGATTTCTGAGAACTTCAACTGAAGTAAAATAAAACAAAAAAGGATCAAGTGTTAGCCCCAGCAAGGAGCCCCTTGATCTCTTCAAACTAACAAAAGTAAAATTTAAAAAAGAAAAAGCATTGAGTTTTGCATCAAAATACAAAAACATTAGCAATATTTAAATAGAAACTATCATGCATGCTAGACAAACACTCTTATTCTATGAAGGGAAGACCTGGGTAAAAAAAAATCTGAGGTTAGTGTTTTCCAGAGGTTAAGTAGCAAATGAAATTTAATAAGAGTGTCCAATATGAAATAGAGCAAGGTATACACTTTATTAGTTTTTACATAAGCAGTAATATGTTGCTACACAGTCGTGAGCATGTTTCGGTACTAGTAACTAGAGAACGCTTCAGGTGATACAACCGAATTTACATACAACAAAATCTTATTTTTCTCAACATTTTACGGAACCTCCAGGGATAAGGAAAACCGGATATTTTCATTGCAAATTTTGCTTTCGTATAAGCTATATCGCCTAAAGAGGTCTCTACGTATTAGTAACTAGTTGACCGAAACATGCTCATGACTGTGTAGCAACATATTACTGCTTATGTAAGAACAAATAAAAGTGTATATATATATATATATATATATATAGGGTAACCCCCCCCCAAAAAAAAGAAGCTAAATGGAGGCCATCTAGAACATATGCTGTAGAGCGGAGAAAAATAGGCAAAAGACCCTAGTGTTTTGAGATGATGTTTTGAATATAAACAAGTTTTATTTCATTCGGACAAAACACTAAGAAACGGGGACTAATTAGAGTTTAGGCCCGTTTGTTTTTGGTCACCCTGTATATATAAGCGTATAAATATTATTGATTGAAACTTTGGATTACTGTAACGTTACAGTTTCATAAAACAAGAGGAGTCGTGTCGGCATTTTTTGTCTTTTTTCATCAAAGGTTTTTATTGCCGTAATTTTCAGCATCACTTAAAAAACTCTCTTGCTAACCCTTGACCATTTTAGCCTGGGACACATTTTCTCTCCTTCCGTCGCAGCCAGCCAATTCTCATCTGCAACTTTACACGTCCATTTCCTTTTATGCGCACTTTGTTTCTCTCCTTACTCTGGCATTAGCCAACCATTTTTCGCCTGCGTATTTCCTCATCCATTTTCTTTGACGTTGACTTTCTTTTCTGAATTCACGCATGTATGCTGGCTATTTCTTGCTTGCGTCTTTACTCGTCTGTTCATCTCGACGCCAATTTTGTGTTTCCTCGGCGAGCATATTTTGCATTTTTCTCCTTTTTTTCCTTCCTCTTCTCGCGCACACTTCCTGATTGGCATATTCGCGTGTTTCTGCTACTCATGCTGCTGCTACCAATCTCTTCGCATGATGGGCATCCTTTGCTGTTGCTAATACTTTCCATACGCTCACGCGCACTATGTTGCTCATCTACTCTGCCAAGAAAAAAAATTATTTACAAAAATATAATTAAACCTGCATTAGGCAATAAAAGAAAATAAAGAAGGAAAAACTAAAAAAGTTCACACAATAAAACATGAATAATAAAATCCATGTAAAAATGTCTTAATATATCGTCTGTTCAATATTTAAATAAGAAGTACTTTTCCTTATTTATTCTTTTTATTCGCTTGTAAAAATAATGGACTTCCAACATATATTTACAGGCTACGTTTTAATACGTTGAAAAGGGAAAAACTCATTGAACTGCTTAAATAGCAAGAATGTATTTTTTTTCAGAAATTTTACTGAAGCAGTGTTGAAGTGTTTCAGATTGGTTGTGCAAGAATACATGTTTAAATGTCCAAAATATTTTACAAAGCCAGTTAAATCATTGCAAAACATATATTGCATAATAATTTTATTTTAGTAATAAAATCAGTTTTTTTCTTCTTATCAATCTTTATAGCACGATTATGTTACGATGTAAATATGTTTTTGTGTGAGTTTTTTTCACAACTTTTTATCTTATTTTCTTACCTCAACAATCGATCCTCTCTCAATATCCTATCAGTCATAACATTTATATCTCTCCTTGCTCGTTGATAGATTTTTACACCAACTGTGCAAATAGTTTTTTTTTTTGTAAAACTTCTTCTTTGAAACCTTTGACTAAACTAGTTATCAAAACATTGTTCCTGTTCTTATAACTCATTTATCTCTTTATTGCTCAGTTACTTTTAACGAAATTACTTCAGAGAACACTTATTAATCTAATACTTTGTTTAGTCCACGGCCTCTTTTGTCTTTTAACGGCTCAGCCCTTGGTTGGCGATATTATACTAGACAATTTCGACCTATTTTGTCTCTTAAGTGCTCAGTTACTTTCGACGAAATTATTCGAGACAATTATGGTTGACACCTAAATCATGCCTCCGACTTAATCGGATATCAACATTCTACAACAATTATTGCATTTTCCTTTTCCTATCACAATATATTTTAACCTTATCATTAACATCGGAAGATCTATAATCTCATGCGAGCATTGTTAATTCACTCACTACTCTTTAATTTCTGCTATCCTCTGAGCTTGTTTGTTCGTAAATCTACCAACCAAAGTTCAGTCACTAATTGCGATGGCTAGGTTATGTTCATACCTTGTAAAGTAACCGTTGTCCGAATTCTGTTGACTTTTCGGATTTTCACGAAAAACTTAGTTGCTATTTACATACTCTATTTCTGTAACCGATGACTGTGAGCACCTCAAACATCCAGTAGGACCCATACTTCTACCACAGCAGCAATTCAAGCAACCGCCTCGTATCGTCAGAAAGAGCCTAACCC
The DNA here is from genome assembly GCF_053919585.1 of Euprymna scolopes. Classification (NCBI taxonomy): domain Eukaryota; kingdom Metazoa; phylum Mollusca; class Cephalopoda; order Sepiida; family Sepiolidae; genus Euprymna; species Euprymna scolopes. The sequence goes on along the minus strand of NC_136499.1, from coordinate 12,356,512 downwards.
CAAAAGAATAATTTTCATTCATTTCAACTCTTCTACCTGACTGTCACGGAGTCTTGCTTTTATTTCAAAATTAAAATTACTTAACATATTTATCTGAAACTACATAATTATATACCGACCAAAAAAAGCACCAGACCCGGTGAAAGACCTTGCGAATAAAACAAAATCATTTATAAGTCGCTCAGCACAGTCGCTTAAAAATAAACATATCTTTTATTTTTCAGTTTCTTATTCAAAAAATAAATACAATGTCTTCATATGTAATAATCATTTTTCACAATGGCAGGATTAATAGTCCATTTAAACGACCCATCAGCTTAGAACAGAATTACTTCTCTGCATAGAACAAAGTCAAATTTATTTTCATTTAATTTTTTAATAATTATTTTTAGTACTTATTTTTTAGTACTTACTTTAGAGTACTTTAGTATCTATTTTTACTTTTACACGCGTTATAATTTTTAAACATTTATTCCAGTCTTTCAAGATCTCTAATCAAGTTTTTCCAAATTTTAAAACCTTAGTAATTCATAACAATAAAGGTGGATGTACCACTTAAACAGTTTAAACACAAACTTATAAAAATATGTTCAACTCAAAATGGCTTATTCCAAATTTATGTCTAAAACAAAACAAGCTATTTACTACATTAAAATGAGTATGAAACAATATGACTTATAATAATAAAGCAATACTGACCGGTAAAAATAAAACCTTCGTTTTTATCACTAGAACATGATTAAAGGGAACCCACTGTCCCCCACAAAAGAAGAAAATATTACTAGCCAGACCAGAGAAAAAAAATCAGTAGTGTGCAAACAATAAGAAAAAAGCGGACAAATGTACTCACGTAACGGTGCAATATCTTTTTAAGGCTGTCAATTCTCGGTTGGGTTCGTTTTTATGTCCTTATTTGCGAATGCGTTTTTTGTTTGTTTGTTTGTTTTTTGTTTGTTTTTTTTTTTTTTTTGTTTCGCCTCTTATTTGTCGACTGCGTTGTCCCGTGGTAACGTTTAATTTTCTTTTCTTTTTTTCCTTATATTGACTGTTTCCTGATAAAAGGCTAGGTCACGGCATCCAAAATAAATATATAAATATAATGTACCCTTGCTACCGTCGCAAATGGACAAACAAATAGAGAAAATTAATATAATTCTCGAATCGACATTTTTCAACAAAAACTTTTTTATATTACCGTTACATTTGGCACCACTTAAAAAAATCCTCTCGCTGCTATATGCTCATTTTACCAGGGATCGTTTCTCCTTTCTCTGACCTCATGCCGGTGACAAATGGTTCATTCTCGTCCTCAGTATTTACACGTCCATTTTCTTTGATGTCGGCTTTCTTTCTCTCACGGTAATCATTTCTTGCCTGCGTCTTTACACGTCCGTTCTTCCCGACGCCGACTTTGTTTCTTCCGCGAGCACGTGTTGCATTTTTCTCCTTTTTTCCTTCTTCTTCCCGCGCACACTTCCTAATTTGCATATGTGCGTTTTACTGCTGCTGCTACTGCTAATTTCATCTCATAGTGACTATCCTCGCTGCTGATGATATTTTCCACGCACTTGCATGCACTATGTTGCATGACAAACTATTTATATATTCTACTGAATTACCATCTATATAGATGTATATATATATATATATGCATATATATGTATATATATACATATATATACATGTATATATATACATACATGTATATACATACACACATATATATATATATATATATATATATATATATATATATATATATATATATGATATGAATGATATATATATATGATGGGAATATTGGAAATAGTATTCCGACGAAATAGAAAGATAAAAAAGAAACAAATAAAGTTATGTATTCATCAACGTTTCGTCTTCTTCCTCTCTTTCTCTCTCGCTCTCTAATATATATATATATATATATATATATATATATATATATATATATATATATATATATATATATATATAAACTTTATTCGATTGGCAGAATTTTAGAATAATTATAAAGAAGTGAACCATCGCGTAAATTCAATCAACTAAAATAAGATGGAAAACGGGGTGAGGAAAAGAAAAAATTAATGAAATAAAATAATGGGGCAAGTTATATGTGCAATTCAATAAAATAAATAAGTCGATTAAAAGCAAGATCGTTAAAATACACCCGAATATATATATATATATATATGTATATATATATATATATATATACATATATGTGTGTGTGTATGTATATATATATATACACACAGAGATATGAAAAAGACAGCAAACCAAATTATATGCATTTTAACATTTCGTCTTTATTTCAAGACTGCCTCGACATAATTAAAAGAAAATACCAGGACAATATTTGAAAATATTCTTGTTTTGTTTTTCACGAATTGGATGTTTTTGTTCTATTTCAGCACGAAGAAGGCGTTAACATTCAAAATGTATATAGCATTGTGGAATGAAGAGTGAGTGTTTTTATCGTCATTGGCGGTTAGATATTTTTAAAGATATGATACGATTTCTGTGCTTTTAATAATTTACATGATCATTATAATTCAAATGTATATATACATACATATGTATATGTATATTACTTATTCACATACACAATTTATAACTAATATATACTGAGAAAGTTATAAAACTGTCTCTCCTGTAAGGATAATAATGAAATTGAATTTTATAAACACATGTAGAACGTGAAGTTTTAGGAGCATGATTACAAAACATTTTATTGAATTAATGCGCACACACACACACACACACACACACATACACACACACACACACATACACACACACACACACACACACACATATATATATATAGAGAGAGAGAGAGAGAGAAATAAAAAGGAACAAACCGTATTATGTGTTCATCAACGTTTCGCCTTTATTTCGAGACTTCCTCTGGATGAATGAAATAAAGACAAAACGTTGATGAACACACAATACGGTTTGTTCCTTTTTATTTCTCTATTTTGTCGGAATACTATTTATATATACCCTTATAAATGTGGGTTTTTGGTGTATTGATATGCATATTAAACCTCCGTTTTTCTATTTATTTATAAGGAAAATACAACTTTGTTGTATGTGTCATTGTATTGCATCTGCAAAAGATCTAGCTAATTTGCATATTTTTTAAACATTAACTTTAATTAATTCCCTATTAGTTCTTTCTGTTTTCTTATGGAATTATCATCTTTAGTTAACTATTACGTGCAGATATTCTACATGATTTATACTTGCGTAATATTTACGTAAGGTTATAGTAAACACAAACCTCTATATGCGTATATGTATTTGTTTTAAAATGTTTGCCTACCAAACTCCTCTGTCAGTTTTTCTGCAGACATGAAACTTAATATATAAGGTATTTGAACCGATGCAAAGCTTTATGTTTGCGTTTTAGCCGGAGAAAATCGGTGCAAAATTATGAAAATAAGATTTTGTCTGGTGAAGATCAAACAACGGCATTACGAATATGCATGCGTAACGTAATAGCTACTGGTTCATGTTTTACTTTTTAACCGTGCAGCAAACATGTCTTCATAGCTCGTGCATCAACGTAAAAGAGAAAAAGTAAATCATAAGGTAAATATTTTGGTTTCGATTCTCGGTGGTGACGCACGTATCATTTTTTATAAACTTTTTAAATCATTACTAAATATTGGATCCAAATATAATATAATAATAAATACGAAATCTGCATGAATAAATATACCATATCAAAGCGTCTTTTACAACCGGGATATATATATATATATATATATATATATATATATATATATATATATATATATATATATATATATAAATTTTGCCAGGTGAAGATCAAACAACGGCATTACGAATATGCATGCTTAACGTAATAGCTACACACACATATTTACTATAATAAGTATTAAATACCTACAAACACTAGTGTTCTAGTGTTTCATCCTTTCGGTAATCATCAGTGCAGGGTTTCACGATTAACACCAGTCGATAGATTCGAACCCGGCGACAGAAGCCATCTTTGGCTTCATTAGCAAAGACCCAATCCATTCGACTACCGTTAACCGCGAGAAATGCTGTTTAATTTAAACAAATATTTTTAAATGCTTTTTTTAGTCTGGCGGTGTGATCTAATCATTACTGATCTGCGCATAAAGGCTAAATTGACCCTGCTCAACGATATGAAACAGGTTCCTTAAAGCTACACAGAATATTCCGCGTTTAAAGCTACACAGAATATTTCGCGTTTCATCCTCGTGAGAATTCGCCAGGCTTATACATAAGCCTGACGAATTCTCATGAGGATGAAACGCGGAATATTCTGTGTAGCTTAATTGCCATATATATTTCCTAACTTACTACCTATCTCTACGTATGTATGAGCACTATTGGAGTAAATACTGAAAATTTACGCATAAAATTATATCTTTGTATATTAATGCGATTAAATGAAGTAATCGTAGTTATTCACAGACATGTTATATTTCCTACTGTGGAGCAATAGAAAAAACGCCCGAGAAAAAAAATAGATGGACACAAAGGCAGACAGATAGAATGATAAACAGAATGTTATAACGAGAGGCTAGCGGAAGATAAGCATGCCCCGAATTCAACTTTAATTTGCTTTAGTAAAACGATCGCCTCCCGCTCTTTTCCCCCCGTGTCGCCTCGCTTTCCCAGTCAATGTGCTAACAGTGCTCCGCCCCCGCCACACACACACGAAAAAAAAAGACATCGTGGCTAACCTGTCATGTAGCGTCTCACCATTGCGGCGAGAGATAACCTTTGTACTTACAAATCGAATCAAAATGATGGGAAAAAAAGGAAAAAGAAAAGAAAGTTGCCAACCTTAAAAGAGTAGGAGGAATATGAGGAGTTGAAGGAGAAGGGGAGTTGGAGGAGAAGGGGAGGAGTTGATCCTTTCGTGACGATTAAAAATACGTGGTGTCCGTCTCCAACCGAATGTGACCGCGTAAGATCCGTAATTTATTTCCATTCACGTTTAATTTTTTTTTTTTTTTTTTTAATTTCCTGGCCTTAAATTCTATCGGGATTTCTTTCGTGTTATATGCTGTTGACAACTAAATGAAGCATCCGTCTAGGTATTTACCATCCCAACCACCACAACCACATCAACAACCACATCAACAAACACTACAGCCGCCACGGGAAGATGTGACACAAGATCCGAAGGTCGGAACTGAAAAACTCGCGCATACAAAAGGAAATGCACTCTATCCCCTAAAAAATGCCCGAGCAGTCCTTTTGGTACCCCATGGCAGGAACGCCTCAAGAGATTATCAATAAAGTAAGCCCCTCTAAAAGGAAGAAGCTAATGCCTTGGAGGTGTACATTCTAGAACTGTGCAAGGGTCAAATCTATAAACCTGGCCAGATTTTAACAAATAAAAAGCCAAATTGAAAAAACAAAGAGAGAGTGTGCGTAAATATATAAACATTTAAATATTTTACACGCCATTATTGCAATTTTTGTGCGCTTGTGTGGATTATTAATGTTTTAAACCGATGCATTTCATATATATTAACATACTGAAGGGTAACTTCCAAATATTTTTTTTTATTATTATTACGACTTGTTCCGAAATAAAACGATGGGATTTTATTATAAGAAATACGTTGCGGAAATAAAATTGTTGGCCAAAAATAAGTTCATTTTATTTCGTTAAATAAACTTCCGTATCTTTTTCGGCATAATAATGAAAAAGCAAATATTTGGGAGCTAACCTCTTAAATTTAGTTCAGCGTTTAATATATACTCTATATCGCTTTAATAAAGGTAATGCTCAAGGTTCAATAAAAGAGAGAAAATAGCGAATGTAGCATTTTATTATCACGACTGAATGTGTCTAAAATGGTGTTCGAAAGCTACATAAGATAGTGGCTATTAGCCTAGATGTATTAAATTTTTATGTGGCATCTCTTTTTGCATAACGAGGATACTTTGGTCCAGAGGGGAATTTTTGCAGTCATTTATATATATATATATATATATATATATATATATATATATATATATATATATATATATATATATATATATATATAAATTTTAGTCATTCGATGAATTTAAAAATGTATGACGTGAAATGTTTGAATTTCAAATCAAAAGATTTTTACTATTCTATGTAAGACAAAGAATACATTGGAAATATTATAACTCCTTATCCTATAGGATTTCGATGTCTACCATCTCTTCAGAGGAGAACATATTAGCAAATAATTATAAATGTTTACACCTTATTTGCTAAAGTCAGTGAGACATGGAAAATCACAATTAAAAGTTTTTTTAAGTATTTAGATATCATAGAGTAAAGGAAGATATAAAAAATCACATCTAAATTGAATAGTAAAATCCGAAATAAATGTCTTTGATAGCAGTGTGGTAATGTGATCCAAACTGTATTTTGAGGTAATAGTCCGAAGTAGACATTTTCCTGGAGCAATTTTCTTTGTTATTATAATGAGTCCGGTAAAAACATTGTTTTTTTGTTGTTTTTTTATATTACTGAATATTACTGCCAATATTTTGTAAGACTTAGAATTACAGGTTTCCATACCAGTTGATTGTTAGATTATATATATAGAAATATATATATATATATATATATATATATAATGGTGAATAAATGGCAAAAGTCTACATTCCAGTGTTCATGATGTTGATCATCTTGTAATTTATTCCTTTAATTCAGTTGACATTTACAATTACAAGACGTTCAACATGACGAACTTTGGAATATAGTCTTTTGTCATTTATTCACTATATTGCTCTGTAATTACATTTCGCTTCTTAAATTTCTTAAATAAGGATTGGTATATATCATAAGAAAATATATTTCCACAATATATATTATATATATATATATATATATATATATATATATATATATATATATATATGTAGGTATCCACTGATGGCGTAACTAAAATAAAACACAATTGCAACTTATCCTCTGATTTTCGAATTTTATAATTATGTCCATGTTCTTTTATTTTCTTTTAAAGTTGATGAGTTCCTTTTCTTTTGATGGATAAAGCGCGGAATACATTTAAAAATTGGAATAATAATTACATGAATGATTCTGCACTACGAAACAGGCGCTGTCAAGAATTGAACATTTTATCATGCTGAAAGATATATATATATACTTGTTTATTGTTATATAAACATGCTCACATCCCGCTGCTACAAGTAGCCACTTGTTTCAATCAAACAATAGATATCATCAGGCAGCGACTTGACTATTCAAAAGTTCAATGAATAATGGATTTTTTTATTTTAGGTAGGAACTCTTTAAAAGTTGGAGTTAAAAAACTTAAAACACAGAACTTTATTTATAAGATGTAAAGAGGGAGGGGCAATTTAAATAAAGTTAAAAGATTATAATGGAGAGAGAGAGTGATTAAAAAAAGAAATAGAGAAATAAAATAAATAGAGAAAGAAAAAAGAGAGAAAATATATATATATATAATATGGAGAGTAAAAGAAAAAAGATATAAATGGTTATTATAAAGAGAATAAGGACTAGAAGGGAAAAGAAAGAATGATGAGATATAGTTAAAGAGAGAAAGTAAGAATTTGACAGTATATAGAAAAAGAACAAGAAAAAGATCTGCGTGTCAACCAATTTATGAACAATTATACAATTCAGTAATGAGACGTTATTACAGATACAAACAGAAAATACAATCTAAGCGTTAGAAATGAACATGTAAAAAAAAAAAAAACAGCGAATGTATCCAACCAACATATTTATCATCTCACATACGTCCACGAGTAATATCAACGCAGTTCAAACATACGTCTCCAATTAATTAAGCCCTTTATACTAAATGATATAAGTTTAAAGTTTTCGCGTTTTTATTAAATAAATATATAAATAAAAGAAAAAATAATAATGATAAAACAATATTAAAATTATTATTAATAATAATAATAATAATAGTAATAATAAAAATAATAGTAATAATAATAATAAAAAAAACAGAATAAAATTAATATTTATTATCTTTTTAATATAACATATTTAGTCATAAGAGGGGATTAAATAAATTAAATAGGACTAATAATTATAAATAATAATCTATTAATATTTATGTATATAAAAAGAATACAATACATATATATATATATACATACATACATATACATATACACATACACACATATATATACACATGCATATAAGTAAAGGTGTAACTCTAAACTATTAAGTTGAAAGTTTAAGCTAGTTAAGTATAAATATAAAGTCATATTAAATCACAAATTAATACATTCAAGACAGTATTACTAAGAACATAGAAACAAGTACACTTACATATAAATATATGAATATATTCAGGCAAAAGAAGTAATTAAATCAACAAAATACTCAAAAGTAGCGACATACAGATAGATAGTAACAAAATTAAAAATAATAAAATATATATGTATATACCCACAGAGAACCAGCAGACATACAAATAAACATATATATATATATATATATAAACATACATACAAAAAATACACAAATAAATGCACACAATCATATACTTATATACAACAACGCACACACACATATATACGCACACATAAATATGTATAATTCACATAAACTATATATATAGAAATACATATGAATACAAATTATTTGGTAAGAGTACAGATAGATGCATACACACATAAAGGCATACAAATGGATTGAATAAATATGGGAGGGTATACAAAATAATATAGAAATATATAAATCTAAGTACACACGGTCATAAAATAAACACATAGACACATACATATACACATAGACACGCAAGTATATAAGATAGGGGAAGTAAAAAATGAAATCAGGCGAGGAGAAAGTATATTAATAGTATTTTAATAAATTATAGAAATCAGTGACAATTTTAAATTTATTTAAATTTTATATCTAAACTAAATTAGTTAAAAGATGGTTTTTATAATGTTTGCAATTAATTGAATTTTCGTGCTTCTTATTTAATAATTTATCTCTTTCTCTAAAAGTAAGTATAAATAATTTCTCATAAAGACATAGGTAGCAAGGTGAGTTTAAAGATGAACAGGTTTTAGCTTTCTTTAAAATTTTCCAATTTACTATTGGGGAGTAACCTTGCTCTACTAGTTCATTGTAATATTTAGACAACGAAGTTCTATTTTTGTACTCATTATTTTCAAAAGAGAACTTGTGACCGGTAAATCTTTCTTTAAAATTGTTATTTGTCATTCCTATGTAATATTTTTTTTCATTCGGATTTTCCTTAGTAGAAATAGTTGCTTGGTACACTACAGGAGTAATTTGACAATTTCCTTTAAGAGGGCATTTTGATTTAATTCTACAGTTACACCCTTCGGTAGCAATGGGTGTGCTATTTTTGTTTAATATTTTGTTATTATGTGTTTTAATTATTATTTCAAGGTTTTCATTACAGTTATAACTAAGTTTTATTGTATTTTTATTGAAAATTTTATGTAGTATGTTATTAATAGGGCAGTGCTTTTTAATTAAGTTTAAGAATTTCATTCCTAGATTTGTTTTAAGTTTCAGATTAAAAGGGGGATTGTACCACAGGATTTTTCTCTTACGGTTTCTATTTGTATTTGGGTTTGGGTGTGTTGGTTCTATGAACTCAATTTGCGTGTTTTTGTATCCACTATCCTTAAGGGCCCTGTTATAGAAATATTTATGTTTATTAAATGTTTCAAGATTGGAAGAATTGTCACTAATTCTTTTACTAATGGATTTGGGGATATGCCTAATGATATATTTTGGGTGATTTGATAGGGGGTGTACATAAATTGGGTTTTAGTTTTCCCGAGTATATATATATATATATATATATATATATATATATATATGAAATAAAAATTACAATTAAATTTACCAAAATGATACAAGATGGTAAAATTAAAGTATATTATAAATATGAAAGAATTAATATTTATAAAGTTATCTCGCATTTTGCTAATTCCTACCCTCTGATGAGAAGGAAATTATATCTTCGAAACTCTGCGGATTAAGGACTATCCACTTATCAAGTGTTTCCATTTCAGATTAAATATGTTTTTAACTCATTTCAAAGTGTTTTTTAACATGTTTTATTAACTGTTTGCTCGTATATATATATATATATATATATATATATATATATATATATATATATATATATATATCAGTTTTCTGATTTGGAATGGACTTGACTAGCCCCGACTTTTTCTTGTGGGAATATCTTAAAGGAAGGGTTCGTGTAAACCAACCCGAAATGGTGTAATAATTTAAGAAAGACATCAGGAGCGAAATAAGGGATTTAAATCGCAATCCAGATTCTGCAATCTGTCATGAATAATGTTTTGAAAGGAGAACAAATATGCGAAGCGGAAAATAAGCAACATTTAAAAGGCATTATTTTTTATAAATAAAGGTAGTTTAAAATGTTTATTTATTTTTAAGTTCCCAATATCTTAGTCAGATTGTGTTTAAATTACAAAAAAATATCAAAAATGAAGAAATGTATTTAAGTCAAAAACCCCTTCAGTTACTTTTTGGACACCCTGTATTAGAGTAGAAGGCTTTCTGGAATCTATGTACCCTTTCCATGAAGAGGTGGGATTTTGTTGTTAAACGGGTTTGTCATTGAAGACATACGAATGCAATCATTTAATCAGATCACATTCCATTAAAAGCAGACGGATGCAACATTGCGGCGACAGGTTTTATGCCTTAAATAAGTTTACAAACATTTTTGTATAGACATTTAAATTGTCCTAGACTCTTGCTTTTTTTTATTACATTTTCACCCCATACAAGGCACATTGCCACTTTGGTGTAGGGGGCTACTAACAGGGGCAACAACTACTGGGGTACTATGTAGGGATTTGGGCAGCAAGATGTTGGTTCACGTTGCACTTGAACTTCTGAACGTCAGTACAGTTCGGGAAGCAGGGACCTGGAATGGAATTCCAAAGTCTAGCGGTTCTCGGGAAGAAACTACTGGAGTAGAAAGATATTTTACATCTAGGGATCTCTACAGTGTAGGGTGGGATTTTGCAGCCTGTCGGGTCTGTCGAGGGTGTTCACGTCGGGGGGGGAACAAGTGCTTGCAGTTCGTCAGAACATTCACCATTATAATACTTGTAGAACAGGCAGAGGGGTGCAACGTTTCGTCGATGGGACAGAGGCTGAAGCTTAGATGCCAGTTCAGGGCCTATCAGATTTGCGACTCTCTTTTGAACCTTGTCAAGGAGCGAGAGACTAGTAGCCGATGCACCAGCCCAAATATGACAGCAATACTCCATACATGGGCGAATGGTTGCCTTATAGAGGTACAGGATACTTTCGGGATAATTAAGCATGTTATTGCTATACACTTTATGAAATGTCTGATCAACCTTATGATATCAGGTTTAAATGAACAGCTACAAAAAGAAAAACACTCTACTAAAGTGCGGGCGAAGACTCCTCTTTGTAATCTTTCTGCGAGAAAGCAGCTTTAGAGACAAAAATTATCTGGAATGTTGCTCATCTCCAAACAGAAAAACAAACGTTGTTTTACGTTCATAAAAAGAGTACATAGTTTCTTTTTATCACTTCTGGAACACGACGTGGTGCCAGTACCTCCTTGTTGTGATGATGTCCGTCAATCGCTTGCGAAGATGACCGTGATCATTCAATTTTTCTGTGGGTTAAAGATGGCTTGTTGACCTGATTTGAGCTCTGGAGTACAGGGTGACCCTCGAAAAACGGGCCCCAACTCTAATTAAGCCCCGTTTCTTAGTGTTTTGTCCGAATGAAATGAAACTTTGGTCATAACTAGTTTATTACAAGAATAAAAAAGCATTGGAAATGCAAAAGGATATAGGGATGGTATGCCAAAAAGTATACAAACAAGATAACTATGAATGGCTAGGCACATGGAAATAGAATTGCATCCAAAGTATAGCCCTATAGCTTTTCTCCAATCTTCATTCCGTGCCATCATTACGGTTGTAAAAAGATATAGGGCTATACTTTGGATGCAATTCTATTTCCATGTGCCTAGCCATTCATAGCTATCTTGTTTGTATACTTTTTGGCATACCATCCCTATATCCTTTTGCATTTCCAATGCTTTTTTATTCTTGTTAATTAGTATTTTTACTTACAGTCTTATTTTTAAACTTACATTCATGATAGTATTGTCTTTTTTAGGAGGCGGATCATTGCCGCCTCCATTAGTAGCAGGTCGCTTCCTGCTGGGTTTTAGGTCTTTGGGTTTTGGGCCTTAGGAGTTGCCTCTTGGTCCTCCATCGGTTCTATATTACATAGAGAGTGCTACCTCCTCTCTGATAAAACAGTTATTGTATTATAAAGTTCTAAAATGTTCATACCTTCACTATTAAATTTTTCTTGGTTCATTCTTTGGCGTTTTGGCAAAGATTTGGCAGTTTTTGATATTTATATTTATAATAGTTTGTGCATGAGGCAGCTTTTCCCCCCTTGGGATCCCTGTTATACCGTGCTTTTGAGTCAGCACATGAGGCAGCCTTCTTTTTTTCTGGTTCTTTGTTATAAAGAGCACGTGAGGCAGCTTTTTTCCCTCGGAATCCCTGTTATACCGTGCTTTTGAGTCAGCACGTGAGGCAGCCTTCTTTTTTTCTGATTCTTTGTTATAAAGAGCACGTGAGGCAGCCTTTTTTTATTCTGGTTCTTTGTTATAAAGAGCACGTGAGGCAGCCTTCTTTTTTCTGGTTCTTTGTTATAAAGAGCACGTGAGGCAGCTTTTTTCTCCTCAGAATCCCTGTTATACAGTGCTTTTGAGTAAGAACGTGAGACAGCCTTCTTTTTTTCTGGTTCTTTGTTATAAAGAGCACGCGAGGCAGTTTTTTCCCTTCGGGATCCCTGTTATACCGTGCTTTTGAGTCAGCACGTGAGGCAGCCTTCTTTGCCTCAGGATTTGCATGATACTTAATTTTTATTATTTCAGCATTTTTCTCATAGTATTCTTTTTGCTCAGATAATACCTTGACTTTGTTTTTTTTCATAGTCTATATTTCTCTGAGCTTTTTTACTACGTGCTGACTTTGGCATTTTTTATTAAATGTAAACATATAACACTTATGTATATCTTACTATAATATCACTTATCTTATAGCAAGACAACTCTCGTAGAATTGAGATACTGCCCCGCCACCAATAGTTAAAGTGTGGGACGGTATATACACCAATAGTGTAGTTGTTATCTTTATATGAAGTCCTAATCAGTGACAGTGTGAGATTACTTGGTTAATTTATTGTAGTTTATTTTAGAAAACTTACTTGTTTTTATTAGTAGATTGTGTATAGTAGCCACAATATCTAGTTATTTTTGTGGCTAGGGCTTTGATTTTGATTCTTTTTAGTCAACTTCCAGTGAGTTCTTAGAAGATTACTTTCTTGCAGTTTCTTTTGCGGTTAATTTAACTTATTTCCTTTGGCGTTTGGTGAGTTCTTGAAGAACTGGTCTGATCTACTTTTCTTAGCGAGCGAAGAGATTCAGCTGCATTTAACAATGGTTGCTATAGTGTATTTTTGCGCATGCGTGAGAATTTCAAGTTTCCTCCTTATTTTTCAATAGTTTGACAGTAGTCATGTGTCTTTCTGCCAAGAGCGACAGACGTCAGTGTTAGCCGTGATCGTCTAGAGGTTAAGACCCCACGTTGTGGCCGTGCTAACCTAGGTTCGAATCCTGGTCACAGCATTGACATTTTGTACATATTTTACAGTCCAAAATCTGAAGAATTATTTGTTTTTATAACATTGTTTTTTGACGTCGTACTTGCTGATAGGTTACTCTTATAACAATTTTGATCAACTGAGATAAAGATTTCGTGGTTTCATTAACGCTGGTGGGTTACTGTTTAAAGAAAAAATCTTAACGTTCACCTCAAATATTCAGCGTCCAAGAAATATAGGCCACTGGCAAACTGGAACGTCTGTGAGCATCCGGTGTATTATTTGGAGCTGTCCCTTTTGAAAGAAGTTCCGTGTTCGAAGTGGTCTGTCTACATTGGGTATATAGTGTTTAAAACTTGTTATTACACGTAATCATATTTAATTATGGAGTTAGCTAAAAAGCGATGGGTCACTGCACTTCTCCGTGTAAAGAGCAGTCGATTGATGCTTGAACTGTTGTCAGAGACCGTTCGTACACCGAGACACATCGTCTCAAAAGAAAGAAGAAAGCAGAAGAAAGAAGAAAGAAGAACAATTGGCCATTTTTGTACCCTTTTTTTTTTTTGCTCTCTTTTTACATTTTAACCGACGTTCTGACACTCGCTGGATTCGTAAGACGCTTCTCTGTAAGAATATGTACTTTTTGAAACTTATAAGTTGATTTTAGTTGAGATTTGGATAGTTTTGTTTTGTAGGCGTATATAGGCGTGCACGGGCCATCCCTATATAGAGAGTGCTATCGCCTCTCTGATATTCAAAACATCACATCAAAACACTAGGGTCTTTGGCCTTTTTTTCTCCGTTGACTATAAAATGCTCTGTTTTTGGGGGGTCCCCCTGTATTTCCCGCATGGTGGACACATGGAGGATAATTATGTATCAGACGTGTTGACTGCTCTGTCTTTTTTCTTGCGTTCTTCATTACGTGCGGATTCAGCAATTGTCGTCCCTTTTGTGAAAGAAAATAACATTTGTCTTGCGTTAGTTTTTTCTATGAGTTAGAATACAAAGCGAACTCTTTGAGGTAGATCTTCAGATTGTCTTGGAGCTTTTTTCCGCTGTCCTCCTGCGGGTCTTTTTCCTTTGTTATAACTATGGTGCTGCTGCGTCTTTCTCTGTGATGGCAGATGTTTGATATTTATATTTTAGTGGCTTGAAGTTTCCAAAAAAAAAATACCGTTTAATTAAAAACTGAACTTTTCAGTTAAAATTGTGCATTTTAATTTTAAATTGATCGGTTATTAGTTTGAAAGATATTTTTATGACATTAAACTTGTTTTATTTTAATTGCAAATTAAAATAAAGATAATCCTTTTTGTATTTATAATTAAACTTTATCCATTAGGATTTGAGCAATTTTTAATCGAAAACGTAAACTTCAAATAAAAAACAAGTTTATATTGAAATTACAAATGCTTAATTTAAAATTAAAAGGCTTTATCTCACATTATAAAGACTTACTTTAAAATTGAAAAATTGAAAAGTGAATTTTAATTTGAAATTAAGCTTTTGTAATTTGGAAGTTAGTGTTTTTAAATTGAGTTATTTATTTAAATTTTAAATTAAACTTTTTATGATTAAAACTGAAATATTTTAAAGTTGTAAACTAGACTTTTAAAATTCGAAACTAAGATTTTTCAGAATATAGTTGAGCTTTTAAATTTCAAAGATGAGGAATAGAATTTTAATTTAGGAATAGAATGTTAAAATCGTATTTGATTTTTTTACAAATAGTCGAATTGATTTTCTTAATTAGTGATGTGTACAAAGTTTAAAATATAGAGGAAAAGAAATAAAAAAGGATTATGTTATATTATAATCGAAACCGTATTTAAATTTTATTTCCTTGTTTTTTGTTGTTGTTTTTTGTTTTGTTTGCTTTTGTTTTGTTTTTTTGTTTTTGTTTTTTTTTACTTTATTAGAAATCTTCATTTCAATGTTTTTATTTGAGATTTGTTTCATGCGAAGAAAAACAGTTTTGTCAGTTTAAATTACAAATCACCGTGTTTCGTGATATCGATTTCTCGTAGACCGTGGAAAAATGACGAGCATACTTAACCAAACAAAAATAGTTTATTTAAATATTTATCTTCATTCGACCTAGACAACATTTGATAATTTTTCACAGATTTATCTAGACATTTTTAATCGTAGATTGGAATTTCAAATTTGAAAAAGCGGAGACATATACTTCTGTGTCGGTTTTGACCCAGTCTGCTATTTCATTTGTGCATTCCTCAGCAGGAAGATAAGCCTTTTAAATCTGATGGATCTTAAATCAGCTCGTTTTTTAATATTTCATCATTTTCATTAACGGATGAGGAAGGGTTTAGGGTGCTATCAATCACCCTAAATAAGGTGATCAGCGTTCTCAAGTAAGATAAGGACATACGTCACAGGAAGTGAATTCAAGGATAGGTCAAGAAGTGAGTTTGTTAATCCTTTTTTTTTTTTTACAAGGTGGTCACCACTTATCAAGGCCCGGAAGTAACTCAGGGATAAGGGTTATTGTAAGTACAGTACGTTAGTGTGGATATTTTAGAGTGCCTACTAAAGGGGGCGGTTTATCAGGAATTTGTTTACGTTGGACTTGAAGACATCCAAGTTGTAGTCAGGAGGGAAGTAGGCAGGCGGAACAGAGTTCCACAGGCGTGCAGTTCTAAGAAAGAAAATCTGGGAGGCAGCTAAGGAAAATGAAGGTTGTGAATTCAAATTGTTGAGACACCTTTCGCCGTCTTTTCTTGAATAATAATAATAATAATATTATTATTATTATTATTATTGTTGTTGTTATTTCATTAACTTCGTAATGTTGTGATGTTTTACACCGTTTTTTCCCCTCAAGAGCCTGCTTTTACACCAAAGCTAGTGAGGATAGTCAAACAGTAAATTAGATGGTAATCACCTAGTATAGGATGTTTTCTGAGCTAAGCAGAACTGACTTCTGGAGTACGGTGATTATCTGATTCCCAAGGAATTCAGCTATTTCATAAAATCATCAGGAATTGAGCCAATTGCACCTCTGATGATTGGCATGATGAAAGTTTTCTTATTCACAATCTAGCAATCTCCATCCTCAGTTTCTGATAGTTCCGTAGTTTCTCATTCATTTTGCCTGTTAAGTTGGTGTTATTTGGGCAAACCACATTAATAATTTGGCAAACCCAACAATAAAATCCGGTTTCCTGTGAGTTATCTCTCGGTCACACTGAATCATGGAATATCAGAGAATCTTAACGTCCTAATTTTCCACTACCTCTTCTGGGTTATGTTGTTACCTTTGTCTGTAACTTAGATTGTAAACTTTTATCATAAACTCTAGTGCAGATTTGTGCAACTTTGTCATAGCGACATGTGCACTACTTTTTGAGCAAGTATAGAAACGCACTAACAATGTGCGACACTGTTTCAAGAGATATACCACACAACTTGAACTTATCAGAACAATTCTTCCCATAAATGTTTTTATTTATTGCATTTGTATTTAGTGCCTGTTTCTTTAGCAGCAAATACAAGGTTTTGTGTTTCTCTTTTCAAGTCTCCTTTAGACAGAAAATTCCACGTGTCCTGACATTTTTATGCCTTAGTATCTCACTCAAACTGACCATGAAGTCGCATTCTTACCAATTCAGACAACTTTTCTGCTTCGATTCTGTGGTTAAAAGTAAAGAACCTTACCTCATGCATCGTGCGGCTCGTGTTAGGAAAGAAAAAAAAAGAGAAAATAAAAATGGCCGCCCCCTGGTATTTATGGACTGAAAATCACGTGATGTGACGAGACGGGGGAGGGGGTATGCAAATGAGATCTGGTTGGGTTTCTCTATAAAATAGCCGTCTTCTTTATTTTGGGCGTCAGTGTGGAAAGTGCAGAGAGAAGAGAACAGTTGGATTTGAGTTTGAGATTTTTGATCTGAGGTTGAGTTCAAATTTAACGTCCGATTCTTTCCTTGTACTCCTGCTTATATTCAAATGAATCTTTATCTAGCTTTTCCTCTTTTGCCACTGCTGCGAGTAACACTTTATTACTGTTAGCCAAGTAGCGGTTAACACTTCATAGCTCTCCTTCAACACATTCTTCAATTGCAATCAACCCTCTTCTTCTTTTCTTCCTCGTGATATACAGCCTAAGCACATTAGAATTTGGGTGAAGTGCAGATTTGTACAAACTTTGTCATGGAGATGTTTGTATTCTTTTTGAGCAAGTATAGAACACGCACTAACAATGTGTAACACTGTTTCAAAAGATATACCACACAAACATGCAGTTATCAAAACACTCCTTTCCATAAATAGTTTTATTTATTGCATCTGTATTTCGTGTCTGTTCCTGAGCAGCAAATATAAGATTTTCTGTTTCTTTTTTCAAGTCACCTTTAAACAGAAAATTCTATGTGTCCTGACATTTTTGTGCTTTAGTGTCTAACACTAACTCAAACTGACCATGAAGTTTCATTCTTACCAAATCAGCCAAATTCTGATTCAATTCTTTCCTTGTACTTCTGCTTATCTTCTAATGAATCTTTATCTAGCTCTTCCTCTTTTGCTATTGCTACAAGTAACACTTCATGATTGTTAGCCAAGTAGTGGTGAACACTTCTAAGCTTTTTCTGACACATTCTTTTCAATCGCAGTAAGCCCTCTTTCTTTTTTCTTCCTCGTGATATACAGCCCAAGAACATTAGAATTTGGGTTAAATACTCCATACTTGACTAACTGTTTCCGTGTGTCTCTATCCAGATTTTTCATTTCTTTCCGTGTCCATCCTACAAAAGCTGCACTGTATCGAATTACAGCAACCGCCCATGAATTGATGGCTGAGAACATGTTCCTACCATTCAGTTTAGTTTCAGTCTCCTCATATACACCTTTTTCGTCTTCTCTTTTATTTAATTGCAACACAACGTATCAAGTCCAAGCACCCCCATGTATCTATGCATCAAGTTCTAATATTTTACTATTTGGCAAATGATGCCTTTCATGGCCCTTTTCTTACCTCGTTCAAAACTAACGACAGCACATTTACATTTAGTGCACATCAAGTATATCGCATGTGTTGGATCTGTTTTACATTTATTCACGTATAAATATGTTTGAATGTGTGTATGTCGTCGTCATCATTATCATCGAGGATACTTGACGTCTGTATCGGTTTTGGGTAGAAATAGCTCTGAGTCTTGGCCGACAACCTTTCTAGAGATTGTGTCTGGTTGGTAGCAACCCTAATAAATAAGAATACTCGTTGGTGGCAGCTATAAACAAACACAACCACCGTGTTAAGGAGTACTGGTTTGACGTTTGGTGGGACTAATCAAGTTTACGCGCAGGTGAAACGCTCTTTAGCTTTGATTGGCACTCACCTAGAGATGATGTCTTGATAAAAATACTGAGGAAGGAACCTCCACAAATACCACTCGTTCTTATGATGAATACAAACATAAATGAATTGAATCTGGGAAGGACTGCACTTTTCGTGTAGGACTCCGAGCTCTCCGGGTCAGAAGTTCAAACAGACAGCACTTCTGTCACTGGCGTATGGAGTTTGCCCATATCAAAAAAAGGCAATTATTATTATTATTATTATTATTATTATTATTATTATTATTATTATTATTATTATTATTATTAATAGTAGTAGTAGTAGTAGTAGTAGTCTCTAGGATGTTTTACACAGGCCATCATTAAATTTTCTCTTTGAGAAAGATCTGCGGTAAATCCTAGATAGTGGCAACAAGTCTCCTTGAATTTTCAATATTCTCCATCTCTTTCGATAACCTTTGCAAATTAATTTGCGTAGTTGCGACAGCCGTCTACCATTGATTTCTTGTTGGCAGCGCCAATTGGTCTTGACTGGAATTTGGGTGGCAATAAGCCTCCCCAATGTCCCCGCCTTTTCCGCACTCACCCAGTTAGTGCTTTCGCTCCATGGTCTTTCCATCCTCCTTGACCCTCTTCGACTATTTTGTTCCAAGCGATGCAATTGTTTTGTTTTATTTTACAGGGGTCGACCTTAAATTGTACAGTTTAAGTTTTCTTGATTCCGTGTGGCGTTTCTTTGTATTTGACATCTGTAACAGTTTCTATATGCGCCTGTAGATCATGTATATGAGTCTCTGCACTCAACAGATTTTTCTTAATGTGCCAGACGTTTTCATTATAGCTATCCGTTGTATTTTCTCAGCAATTCTTCTGATTTCAATATCCCTCATTCTTTTTTCAAACTTTTCAGGGTTGTTCCCTTTGTTCCTACTGTCAGTAATATTATCTTGACTTTTTTATGTTCCATATTCCTTTCAACTCTTTGGCCAGCACTGTTTTGCTGTTCTATTGTGATTTTGCAATCCTTGCTTTGATCTTGTTGGTTTTAATCGCATAATCTTGTGCGGCTGTTATTAGTGATTCAGTTTTGCTGTTTAGGTGTCCTTTTTGTAGACCAAGTATTCTCGTTAGTTTCATGTTTTATCATTCTTATGAATTGTCCGTGTAGCTGTTTCTCTTCCCATGTTTCTTTTCTCGTCCTATCTTCATCTGAACGTTTTCTGTTTTGTTGTATTTTTTTAGTGTCTCTTGCTGCGGTAATTATCCTTTTGGTGTTCTGCATTATGTATTTTTCTAATTCCTTTGTCGTCTCATTTACCCAGTATTCAATACAAACCAGTTCTCTTTCTCCGTCTATCTTTTTCATGTATAGTCAGCCAGTGTCATCTTTTAGGCATTGGGCATTGTGATATGTTTCCTGGTCTTCTGGTCAAGACGTTGTTGTTGTTGTTATATTATTATTAGTAGTAGTAGTATTGTTATTATTATTATTATTATTATTATTATTATTATTATTATTATTATTACTATTATTATTATTATTATTTTACTTCAGTTTAAAAATCTAAATGAAAAAGCGTTTAATGATTCACGTGCAACGTCGAGTAGTTACATTTAGCTTCTGATATAATAGACCAATATCTCTGTATAAAAGTAGCTATTTCTTTGCCAGTAAGACTAGGGGAGGTAATTCACTATATATTCAAACAAAATAAGCAGCATCCGACTAAACTATTGTTGGAAAGTAAGATGGCAACAATAAAAATAAACTAATACTAAACCTTATGTCTATAATGTTTTTATTCAATTTTGATCAAAATCCATTGCACGATTTTCATTTTTAAAAAGCCTAAAATTTAATTGCTATATGTATAGAAGTGATACTCAAGTGTATACTTTAAAAGAACACGTGACTAAAATCTGTTAGCAACAATGCACTTGTGAATTCATATGTCGCTCACTCGATATTTGATTCTGACTTGCGATTTCTCCCTATTTCTCGTCGCAGCATATTCTTTGCAATATATTTACAATAGAAAAACTGTTAGTCAAGATGTGCACTTTACACTCTTCCTGCATCCATTCTCTCCTCCTTCTCTTTTTCCTCTCTTTCTTTCTCTATATCTTTCAGGATTCGTCAAATAAGCTTCCTTTCCATGAGTAGGCTACTATTTTATCACAACTATATATATATATATATATATATATATATATATATATATATATATATATATATATAAGAATTCACAGTAGTTCTATTATTGCAAGGATCATCAGTTGTTTACTATAAAAAAACTGTTTCGGGAATTTAAAAACAAAACATCGTATTAAATCATGGCTCGCCAGCTGTGTTGAGTTGATCAAACACACACACACACATACATATGTATATGTGTGTGTATTTCTGTGTGTGTGTGTGTGTGTGTGTTCTAATGGCTGTATCTATTGGTTTATATGTAAATCCGAGATGTACATCCAACGAAACACCCTCTCAAACCCCTACTGCTCACATTCACAGAAAGTTAACCACACCCAAATATCTTCTAGAAACTGATGTAATTTTGGCTCCGATTTCAATATCGATTTTTTTTTGTCTGATGAGGTGTTATCCCTGAATTGGAATTCCACTGAAACATGTATACACATATGTAATCAATAATGTTTGTATAATAAACAGACATATATATATATATATATATATATATATATATATATATATATGTATATGCAATTAAGTTATCAAAGGGTATATATAATATAAAGCTGAACGTCTGTGTGTGTGTCTGATCACGAATAGGCTCCTATATGGTTGACTATTATAGAAAACTGATTGCATATAATGATAGAAGATGTATCGAGACAACGGAATGGGTATGTTTGATCTGGCATAATGATGATTCATTAAAACTGTGGGGTCTGCGTACGCGCCTGGTCCACAAGGTATGGAAATAAAAAATTTAAAAAAAAACCGTTTACAAGTGTTTTTTATATAGATGTACATAATAATACTTTGATAAGTATGTTTTAACTTAAATAGGGATGGTATAATAAAATTGTGGGGTCTCCGTTCGCGCCGGGCCTCCATAGAATGGAAATAGGCACACACTTTAATAAAGACTTTTCATATCTATCTGCGTAAGTATACTTTGATAATCATGTTTTAGTTTGAAGAAATATGGTATAATAAAATTATGGGGTGTTCGTTCGCGCCTGACCTCCATAGAATGGAAATATGTCACAAAGTTTAACAAGGTTTTTTTTTATATAGATCCACAGAATATTGTGATAAGTATTTCAGTGTGAGCAGCTATGGTATAATAAATTATGGGGTTTATCTATTTTATTTTTACTTTCATCATATTTTGCTTTGGTTTTGATACCCCCAAATTCGAAGCTATCTCTTTAAAACCCTTCCTTTTCATAACCTATCAAACTTTCATAAATCAGAGTCCATTTTCTGTAGGCTGTTTTTGAACCAAGTCAACGACGTGTACTTTTGCTAGTATATATATATATATATATATATATATATATACGCTATTATATAAAAGGAACATTGGCTGTGTGTCTGTGTGTTCGTTCCCTATGGGCTCCAAAAAAAAAATAGGTCGATGTTTTACATTTCGCACAAATGTCATTTATCTGTTTGGGAGTATTCTTAGATGGGTTTTGTACCGGAATGCCTCCGATGATTATCAAAAATCGATAATTGAAAATCAATTAAAGAATGAGCAGTCCGATTTTAAACACTTTTTACAAAGTCTAACATCAAAAGTGCATTTGAGAAGTTTTATCACCGCGCAAACAAATGTGTCCGACTTATAAAATCAACAGTAGGTTATTTGATATAACAGCATTCGAAATGAATGTTTCTGTTTAGAGCACACTTGAAGCATGATACTTGACTTTTGCAGTTTAAACTGTAATGCTAGCCGTTATATATAAAAATAATTTTTAAAATAGGTTCTCTACAGTGCAATGTAGACTGCAATATAATTTGAACAAATTCACTACAAGAGGCATGTGAAGCTTCCTTCAAGTGCACATCGATGAGTCCCCAATGATAGCAGGTCGTCAATCGATTTCATAAAAAGAAATGGTCGATTTTGACCGATTTAGATGTTATTGACCATCATTCAATCCCGCGCAACGGCGACTCACACAGCTAATATATATGTGTGTGTGTGTGCATGAGAAGTTGTCATTTATTTATGTGTAGGGTCAACTAGGTCTCTCCCTCTGTGTGTGTGTGTGTGTGTGTGTGTGTGTGTGTGTGAGTGTTTGTGTTTGTATTTATGTTTGTGTGTACAATCTTTCGCAGTGGTTTTCTTTTCCTACTCCATGCTTTAGGCGCATAGAACTATGGTTCCAGCCTGAACAGGGCCAGCTTTGGCGACTATAATTGCAACATAAAGGATCTCATTTGCCTTCAAAGACGTACGCACGATTGAACCCGGGACACAACAGCGCCATCTACCGCCCTCATCAACGGTGGTTCAAAGATAGATCACCCAACAAAAAGACAGAAGAAACGCAAAAATAAAATAAAACGAAAAAAAAAAAACGTAGTTAGGTGATAGATCCCACCGGACAGAAATCCTAAGTTTGGCATTTTCATGCAAGACGCGAATTCTCTGTTGAAACAAGATATCCAATTTTCGTCAAGTCAGCCGTGTGGATTATCGGGGTTGATAGGACATTCCTTCTTTTGATGTTATAGTCTGGGGCTTGAGGTGAATGTCAGGGACACCGAAAGGCGGATCTTTGATTAACATCAAAGCGATACCTTAGATTAATATTTACATTTCGACTAAAACCATGTACTTTTCAATCGTTGTAACCGTTTGGATTTCACTCGATTTTCAATCAGACAATCGCGTAATAGATAGAAGTGTTGCCCAAATCAAATCTACTTACCTGGAGCTATGCGTTCAATCTCTGTAAGTCTGCCTATCTCAATACCTTGCAGTTATTTAATGTTAGATTTTTTTCCACCCGTATACTGTTGAAGTTATTCGGGTGTAATTTTATAAGCCATAACTACTATTAAAGCCAAAACTACTTTTATTTCTCCTATTTAGGTTAGAATTATTTTATAATATTTTATTTCTATACTGAAGATCTACTAATTTATTTATTGCACCATTTATAAAAGTTTTGTGTTAAATTTAAGAATTCTCTTTACACACATTTCACCATCAATATATGCTGTAAAGTTTTCCTTTATAAATTTACTTCAATCAGATTTCAGTCGCTATAATAGCAATTTATTTCTATGTAGACAGTTTTGTATAACATCGAACATTTTGTTTAAGATTTCCTCTTAAGAATTCACTATGTTGTATGCTTCAAGATCACACCTTTTTGATTTACTCGATTTATACATTCCAGCTTTAACTACTATTGACCATTTTAAATCAATTTTTTATTTTTACTAGTTCCATAGCCCAACTATCTAATACGGTCGCGTTCCTTTTCTTATTTTTCATAATTATTTTTGTTCTGTCCTCATTTCTATCATTATCCACATCCCTATTTGGTTAATTCCCAAGTCCAATTTTTAATGATGCAACATGGGTTCGGTATCTTTCCTTTAAAAAACCCTTCTCTTGAAGCATTTATACCTTACCCCTGCTTCATCTCGAGCTGGGTTAATGGTAGGTTTGTTTGCTCAAACGAGTAAGGTATCGATGATGAGGAGGTGCAGGTTGCAATTGGAGACAGCAAGGATGGCAGTGTTTTTGTTAACATGCTTCCGAAATTTGGAGGGACGTGAAGTGTTACTAGATGTTGGTAAATGGAACTTTGAGGGAAGACAGGTGACATATAAGCAGGAAAGAGTTTCTTATTTTAATCATGTTAATATGTATATTGTTTGCTGAGACACATGTTCGTATTATGCATTTGAAGACATATACGGCATTACTAGGTTTTTTGTCTTGGTAAATTGTTATCGGACGTTGGTATATTATGTCTTAGGAAGTTAGTCCTTTTGGACTTTTTTATAAGAAATGATAAATTGTAGTTTAGAGTTTTTCATTGAGAAAGCATGTTTGTATAAGATATTTTTGTTTTTATCAACTTTATAATAAGAGTGCATCTGATTATAGTAAAATATATCATTATTATTATCATTATCGACATTATTATCATTATTATTATCATTATTATTATTATTATTATTATCATTATTATTATCATTATTATTATTATTATTATTATTAATATTATTATTACCCACTAGGAGTAGTTACACAGGCCATCATCAAGATTTCTCTTTGAAGACAACTTGTGGCGTTCTCTGAAGTGACATACTCTAGAGAACGCCAGTTGTTGTCTTCAAAGGGAAATCTTTGATGATCGCCTGTGACCACTCCTAGTGGGTAAATGATAATAATAATGATTATAATATGATGACGATGCATTATCGCAACAGCTGCTTACCATTGATTTCTCATTGGCAGCGGCTATTGGTCTTCTCTGGAATTTGTAGTGGCAATAAGTCTCCCTAAGGTCCCAGTTCTCTTTGCACTTATTCGGCTGAGGTCTGATCAGTTCATCGGTCTTTCCATCCGCCTTGACTCTACTTGGTTACTTGGTTTCGCTCTTTTTGGGGGTGGGGCAGTGATGTGGCAATGGGGGGATTGGGATAGGGTTGGGTCAGAGAACTTATAGATATGCAGCCTCATTGTTCTTGGTTCCATGTAGTGTTTCATGTTTTGCCTTTGCAGCAGTTTGTCTGGCCCGCACTTGTTGCTCCTGTGTGTTAGGTTCCACATTCAAGGGTTTTTCTTAATATTTCAGCTGTTTTCATTATTGTTGCTCGTTGTATTTTTCCAGTCACTCTTTTGATTCCAATTTCTTCCATTCTTTTTTCAGAGGTTTTTGGGATTGTTCCTAGTGCTCCTACTATCAAAAGTATTATTTTGATTTTCTTCATCTTCCATGTCCCTTTCAGCTCTCTGGATAGCTCTGTGTATTTGCTCTGTTTCTTCTTTTCTTTGATATTCACCCTGTGATCAGCTGGAATAGCAAAATCTCCGATTTGACAGGATTTTTCTTTCTTGTTAATTATTACATCATCCGGTCTTCTTGTTTGGATGAGTTTATCAGTTTGTATGTCCATGTCCCATAGGACTTTGTGATATTATTATTATTATTATTATTATTATTATTATTATTATTATTATTATTATTTACCTACTAGAAGTAGTCACACAGACGATCAGCAAAGATTTCTCTTTGAGAACAACGTGTGGTGTTCTCTGGAGTATGTCACCAGGAGTCCTTACACAGGCCATCGTCAAATATTACTCACTAAAAACATCCGGTGGTGTACTCTGGAGCCTGGGTGAACATACGTCTTCCTAGATTTCCAGTACTTTAGATTTCTTTCAATAACCTTTGCAAATGAATTCGCATCATCGCAACAGTCGATTACCATTTATTTCTCGCTGGCAATGTCCTTTGATCTTTACTAGAATGATTGGTGGCAATAAGCCTCCACAAGGTGCCGTTCTATTAGCTTCCTTCCTGTGGAGATCTGCATTTCTGTCCTTGGTCTTTCCATGCTTCTTCGCTCTTCGACTATGTTTTACTTTTTTATTTACTTTTTTTGCGGGATAGTCAATTTAAAATTTTACAATTTCCGTTTCCTTGATTGCATCTTTTTGTTTTACTTCTGTTACAGTTTCTATATGATCGGTTAGTATTTGTCACCTGTGTAGATTAGTTTCCGCACTTGGGGGGTTTCCTTAATATTTCAGCTGTTTTCAGCATTACCGTCCGTTGTATAGTTTGAGGTATTATTGTTGTTAGTATTTTTGTTGTGGCAGCTTAGGACTGTTTAATGTGTTGATCGACGATATGATTTGGGAAGTTATTAATTAGTGCTTGTTTAATGTTCACAAATTTGTTAAATGCCAGCAAATTTGTTTAATGTCAGCAAATTTGTTCAATGTCATATATATATATATATATATATATATATATATATATATATATATATATGTATATATATATATATGTATGTATATATATATATATATATATATGTATATAAGTTATAAAATATATGGCGATTAAGCTACACTGAATATTCCACGTTTCAGCCACTCAAGGATTCTTCAGGATTATGTGAGAATTTTGTGGTTGTCTCGCGTTTTTATTTACGCACCTTCTATTGAGTTTTTAGTTAGCCAATCAGCTTCCTAATTTCCACCGCATCCTTCCTACTCAGCCAATGAGCAGGCACTTACAGGACAAAGGCCCAGTTGACCTCTGGTTGACCTGTTCCTTTGTGTGAGCTATTTAGCGTAGATATCTAGTATCCTGAACTGTTTTAAATCTAGGTTAAAATGTTTATGTTAGTTTATATATATATATATATGTATATACATACATATATATGTGTGATAGTTTATGTATATGCATGTTCATTTATTTATTTATTATTTGTTTATTTTCTATTGTTATTGTTAGTTTTAATTTTTTTTGTAAATCTATCCTATTACTATTTTCCATTTGACTACCGGCAAATATATATATATATATATATATATATATATATATATATATATATATATATGCAATTATAAAATTCAAATGACCTTGTAACGAGTGATGTAACCCACTTTCCGGTTTACGACAACCGGTTGCGCATGCGCGCATAAACATTAACCCATAACAACATAAACAAACAAAAATCGCACTGAAATATTAACGTTATTATTTCGAAATTATTATTTAACATGGAAAGAGTGGGGGTGTTTTGCAACTATTCTTTATTACAACTATACTGTCGCTATTTTCTTACAACTAAGCAACTTTAACCCGTTGACAACCATAAGAACAATTGTAGTAAAGCCAAAACTACTACTACTACTACTACAACTACTACTACTACTACTACTACTACTACTACTGTTACTCTCTATCCTTCCTTCCTTCTTTTCTTATTTTTGTGTGTGAGAACCGTGAATTTGTTGACACATTTACTAATCTGTTTCAATATTAGTTTTATTTTATTTTATTTTTAGGTGTTTTTTTTGCTTCAGGTTTTATTAATTATTTTTTTTTTTTTTAGATTTTAAGTTTCTATAACTTGGTTGAAGGATTCCAATATGGGTTTTTCATTCTTATATTTCTCATCGGTAGGTTCATATGCGTTTTTGCTGCTTAATGACTTTCGTCGGCGTTCGATTCGTATGAAAATCATATTTAATTTTCAATTTTTGAGCGATTATTCGGAAAAATACGTAACTTTACACGAATATGGAGGATTTTTTTTCATGTTTGAGTGATCCGTCCGTGATTTTTCATTGTGATATACTTTCATAGAAATGTTTCTGTTATCACGGCCAGTCTAGTATTTATATATAAATATATAAATATATATATATATATATATATATATATATATATTTATATAAATTCATCTGTCATCCCTTTTTTAAAAGGTAAAATTGGCAGACCGTCGAAGACAAGATTAAGCAAGCAAGAAAGCAAGCAAGTTTCACAGACTTTTATAATTATATATGTACACAAAAATCAATAAATAGAACATAATAATAAGATAAAAAAATAAAATAAGTTAGTTTTTAATTAAAAATATAAATATATATAAAAAAATTCTGTATATCATTTAAGCAACCGTATTTCAGTTGCTCAGTTTGTCAGAGCATCAGTTTGAGTTTTGTCGCTAAACGCGCAATTTGAATAGCCGCATCTCAAGATCTTTCTTTTTGCAATTTGTATGGGTGACAGAAAGGAATGCAACGAACTAGAACAAGGATTCCTATTTTACACCAAAAAGATACACACCTCACCTCCTGTCACCTGCGGACCATACGCAAATCGACCACTAAAAGTATCTCCCTGAATGGCCCTTTTAAAGTGTTTTACTTGATTAAGTGATTCACACCTGCTGCTCTATCACCAACTTTTATCTTCTTTCTGTTCCGCTCAACGTATTGTCTCTTTGATCTAAGGATCACACCCCAGAAGCCATTGTCACATTGAATCAAGTGGAACAAACCTATAATTAAATGAAAACGATACAAGCAATTCTTTTTACTTGAAATTCCTGGCTTGATTGGCAGAGCCTTGCTGGAAACATTTTATTTGCTTGGTTGTACGGCATATCAATTCTCTTGGGATATTTAATTCGAAACTGTCATTTGAAGAATCTAAGCAGTAAAAAAAGACAAACAGCAGTAACATCGGTTTGTTGCGTCGTATATTAGAATTTTACGTTTTTTTTATATCCACTGTTGCATGTTATTATGAGGAAGTGTGTTTCATGCTATCATCTGTGAGCTTTGCGTTTCATCAGTCTTAGCCTATTCACTATTTCAAATTTTACTTTCCTCATCACGAGATCTATTCAGCCAATGGCGACCTTTTAAAGACTTTCACTTGGATCACTAACAAAGTATTTGAAGCGCCATCTTGAAATTCATAGATGCCATCTTGCAATTCATGGATACTATCAGGAAATTCATTTAAAAAAATTTAAATCATCGCCGCCATTATTAAATTCATGGATGATATTGTAAAATCATTGACTCTATATTGAAATTGTGGACTCTGTTTTGAAATTCATGGACGTCATCTGCCAATTCATTAATGCTGTCTTCAAATTCATGGCTTTTCTTGAAATTCATTGACGCCATTTTTAAATTCATGGACGCCATTTTAAAAGTCATGGATGTAATCGTCAAATTTATTGACTCTATTTTGAAAAGTATGGGTCCTATTTTGAAATTCATGGATGCCATCTTTCAATTCATTGATTCTATCTCAATATTCATGACCTTTTCTTGAAATTCATTAACGCCATTTTGAAATTCATATGCATCATGTTGAAATTCATGGATGACATCTTGAAATTAATGAAGGCTCCCTTCAAATGCATGTACTTTAATACTTGGAGACCATCTGGAAATTCATGCACGCTATCTTAAATTCCATACATGTACACCGAAAATTAAAGTTGCTTGAATCTAATCGAACAGTTTTACATTTTAAAAGAGCAGCAGACATGCATGGATGTCAACAATATGTATGTGCTTAATAAAATTATTATGCATTATGGAAAATGTATTTTAGGCATCAGCATGGTTAACGTGATCATATTAGATATTATTTTGTAAACTTTAGGACTTAGTGGAGAGTTACAGAAACTGTATTATATTCATCAATGAAATAAATGTTAAATTTAAAACTAATCTTATATTTACTTACGGGACCTGTGGAAATTCTGCAGCGGACTCTTTCATATATATAATCTATTCATATTGGCATTCTGTAGATGTTCAGCGGAAATGGAGACGCCCTGGTATTATTGGATTTTTTTTGTTGTTGTTGTTAAAACTATTCTGTGTAGCTTAATTGCCATATATATTTATAACTTACTCTCTCTCTCTCTCTCTCTATATATATATATATATATATATATATATATATATATATAATTGTGTGTTTCTCTTGTGGTATTGTTTTCCACTTACCCGGTTTTTCTCCAGTTCCTCTTTAATGAAAAATCACTGGCCCCAAACGAAAGTGCATTGCGCACTGCATTTTTGTTTACACACGCGCAACTCGCACGGCATGGCGTCTAACAGCCGCGTCTCCGACGAATCGACTGAAGTTTGCCGCCCGTTTTTAGAGGCTGGTGGAATGAAGTGGGGAAATGGAAATCCGACTTTAATAACAAGAATTTGGATGAAGGAATCTGGAATCACTGGGTGTGTAATGGCAGGGGTGTAGTGCTGAGAGGCTGAGCAGAGTTCTAGCACAAACTGGCAGAGATCGGAGAGGGGAGGGACGATGACGGTGAACGAAGCTAATCGTTTATGTTACCCTTCCCGCCCAGACATTTATTTCATTATTTTCTTTACTATTCCCAGTTTATCACAACAGAAATAAAAAAAGAAAAAGTTTAAAATACTAAAAAAAACAATGTTATTCCTTCAAAATCTCGATATTTATCAGAAATTACATTTAGCAAAAATTATCAACCCGAGAGTCGATTGGGAAGCAGTTCATTGCAATCTCCTGTAGAAGGGCTGCTATTTTTTTTCTTTCTTTCTTTCTTTATTTATTTATTAATTTATTTTTATAATTTTTTTTTTTTTGCTATGCAACAGTATTTACTCTTTTCACACTTACGCATGCGTGGACACTTCACACACATGCGCATGAACATAAAAATGACAGAAATGCATGCAATCCAACTCGCAGTTTAAAATGATCAATCTATATATTTATAAAAGTGAACGAGCCTGTGTGTGCGTCTGTGTGTGCGTCTGTGTACATTTCCCTACACAATAACTCTGTCAATTTTAAATCTACAGACTAGAAATTTGGTATACAAGGTACGGGGATTTGGGAAAATCTTCATGATCAGTTTTTGGCCAGACATTTGGCTGTTAAGGGGGCAAAGTTGAACGATTTGACCTTTGAAAACTTTACATAACTCCTCCGCCAATTTTGGGTCCAAACACTTAAAATTTTAGATATACGTTATATATATATATATATATATATATATATATATATATATATATAGGTTATATATATATATAGGTTATATATATATAGGTTATATATATATATATATAGGTTATATATATATATGTTATATATATATATATATAGGTTATATATATAGGTTATATATATATATATAGGTTATATATATATATATAGGTTATATATATATATATATAGGTTATATATATATAGGTTATATATATATATATAGGTTATATACATATAGGTTATATATATATATATAGGTTATATATATATATAGGTTATATATATATATAGGTTATATATATATATAGGTTATATATATATATATAGGTTATATATATATATAGGTTATATATATATATATATGTTATATATATATAGGTTATATATATATATATGTTATATATATATAGGTTATATATATATATGTTATAGATATATAGGTTATAGATATATAGGTTATATATATATAGGTTATATATATATATAGGTTATATATATATAGGTTATATATATATAGGTTATATATATATATAGGTTATATATATATATAGGTTATATATAGGTTATATATATATAGGTTACAAACATATATATATATAAAGGTTATATATATATATAGGTAATATATAGGTTATATATAAAGGTTATATATATATAGGTAATATATAGGTTATATATAAAGGTTATATATATATATAGGTAATATATAGGTTATATATAAAGGTTATATATATATAGGTAATATATAGGTTATATATATAGGTTATATATATATATATATAGGTTATATATATATATATAGGTTATATATATATATATATAGGTTATATATATATATATAGGTTATTTATATATATTTATATTATTTATATATTATATATATTATATATATATTAAATATATATTATATATGTATTATATATATATTATATATATATATTATATATGTATTATATATATATTATATATATAATATTATATATATATATATTATACATATATATTATATATATATTATATGTTATATAAATTATATATATATATTATATATGTTATATATGTTATATATATATTATATGTATATTATATATATATATTATATGTATATATTATATATTATATGTATATATTATATGTATATATTATATATATATTTTAAATATATATTATATAGCTATATATTATATGTATATATTATATATATATTATATATATATTTTATATATATATATTATATAGCTATATATTATACATATATATTTTATATATATATATATTATATATATATTTTACATATATTTTATGTATATATTACATATATATTATGTATATATTACATATATATTATGTATATATTACATATATATTATGTATATATTATATATATATTATATATATATTATATATATATAATTATATAGGTTATATATATAGGTTATATATATATATTATATATAGGTTATATATATATAGGTTATGTATACATATATATTAGATATAGGTTATATATATATATTAAATATATATGTATATATATTAGATATAGGTTATATATACATATATATATATGTATATGTATTAGATATAGGTTATATATATATATGTATATATATTAGATATAGGTTATATATTATATATATATATATTAGATATAGGTTATATATATAGGTTATTTATATATTTATAAGATATATGTTATATATATATAGGTTATATATATATGTTAGATATAGGTTATGTATATATTTATATGATATAGGTTATATATATATATATTAGATATAGGTTATGTATATATTTATAAGATATAGGTTATATATATATATATTAGATATAGGATATATATATATATATATATATATATATATTAGATATAGGATATATATATATATATATATATTAGATATAGGATATAAATATATATATATATATTAGATATAGGATATATATATATATATTAGATATAGGATATATATATTAGATATAGGATATATATATGTATATTAGATATAGGATATATATATATATATTAGATATAGGATATATATATATATATTAGATATAGGATATATATATATTAGATATAGGATATATATATATATATATATTAGATATAGGTTATATATGTATATTAGATATAGGATATATATATATATATTAGATATAGGTTATATATGTATATTAGATATAGGTTATATATATATATTAGATATAGGTTATATATATATATTAGATATAGGTTATATATGTATATTAGATATAGGTTATATATGTATATTAGATATAGGTTATATATGTATATTAGATATAGGTTATATATATATATATATTAGATATAGGTTATATATATATATTAGATATAGGTTATTTATATATTAGATGTAGGTTATATATATTAGATATAGGTTATATATATATATTACATATAGGTTATATATATATATTAGATATAGGTTATATATATATTAGATATAGGTTATATATATATATATATATATTAGATATAGGTTATATATATATATATATATATATATTAGATGTAGGTTATATATATATATACATATATATATTAGATATAGGTTATATATATATTAGATATAGGTTATTATATATTAGATATTGGTTATATACATATATATTAGATATTGGTTATATATATATATATATATTAGATATTGGTTATATATATATATATTAGATATTGGTTATATATATATATATTAGATATTGGTTATATATATATATATATATATTAGATATAGGTTATATATATATATATATATATATATATATATATATTAGATATAGGTTATATATATGTATATTAGATATAGGTTATATGTATATTAGATATAGGTACTATATATATATTCAATATAGGTTATATATATATTAGATACAGGTTATATATATATTATAGGTTATATATATATATATATATATATTATAGGTAATATATATATATTAGGTACAGGTTATATATATATTATAGGTTATATATATATATATATATTATAGGTTATATATATATATTGGATACAGGTTATAAATATATATTATAGGTTATATATATATTTTATAGGTTATATATATAGGTTATATATATATAAGATATAGGTTATATATATATATATATATTAGATATAGGTAATATATATATATATTAGATATAGGTAATATATATATATATATATATATTAGATATAGGTTATATACATTTATATTTATATATATATATATATATATATATATATATATATATATATTAGATATAGGGTATATATTTATATATATTAGATATAGGTTATATACATATATATTTATATATATATATATTAGATATAGGGTATATATTTATATATATTAGATATAGGTTATATACATATATATTTATATATATATATAAATATATAATAGATATAGGGT
>NC_136499.1:12286528-12319028 GCF_053919585.1 Euprymna scolopes | reverse complement strand
GTTATATATATATATATATATTAGATATAGGTTATATATATATTAGATATAGGTTATATATATATATATATATATATTTGATATAGGTTATATATATATATATTAGATATAGGTTATATATATATATATATATATATATAGGTTATATATATATATATTAGATATAGGTTATATATATATTAGATATAGGTTATATATATATATATATTTGATATAGGTTATATATATATATATTTGATATAGGTTATATATATATATATTAGATATAGGTTATATATATATATATATTTGATATAGGTTATATATATATATATTAGATATAGGTTATATATATATATATATATTATATATAGGTTATATATATATATTAGATATAGGTTATATATATATATATATTATATATAGGTTATATATATATATTATATATAGGTTATATATATATATTATATATAGGTTATATATATATATTAGATATAGGTTATATATATATATATATTATATATAGGTTATATATATATTAGATATAGGTTATATATATATATATATATATATATTAGATATAGGTTATATATATATATATATATTAGATATAGGTTATATATATATATATATATTAGATATAGGTTATATATATATATATATATATATATATATTAGATATAGGTTATATATATATATATATATATATATATATATATATATATATATATTAGATATAGGTTATTTATATATATATATATATATATATATTAGATATAGGTTATATATATATATATATATATATATATATATATATATATATATATATTAGATATAGGTTATTTATATATATATATATATATATATATTAGATATAGGTTATATATATATATATATATATATATATTAGATATAGGTTTTATATATATATATATATATATATATATATATATATATATATATATATATATATATATACAAAGTTGAATTCCTTCGGTTATAATCAAAACCGAAACTAAAACTTATGAACAATTCTTGATAAAATTATTTATAACAAAAGCAGATTGCTGGAGTTTTATCAGCTATAATAGAAACCGAGACCAGAAATTATGAATAATTCTTGGTAAAATTTTTTATAAAAAAATAAATGACTTGAGTGCCATCAGCTATAATCGAAACCAAAGCCAAAACTTATGAATAATTCTTAGAAAAATTATTAATACAAGAAATGGAAATACATAACAATTAAACGATAGTCACTCGGATGTAAGCGTGACACGCAAAAAAAAAAATAATAATAATAACACACACGGTATCCTATTAATATCGAGATAATAATGTATATGGTTTCGTTTAATAGAACAATTAGTAAATAGATTTTCACCATGTAGAGAAGCAATAACGCCGTTGTCCGGTTTCATACTCCTAAGAGTTTACATTAGTTGTTGAGTAGATTGCAGACTATATTGGTTAGGGATAAAAAGAGATATCGTTTGGTTTTAGAAAGTCGGTATGTGGGTTTACTTGAGAAATAATATAATAATTCCAAATATCGTTTTTAGTGAGTTATCAATTAATGTGTTATTTGCGACAGGTGTCTATTATGATACTATTGAAATATTATAAACGTGCGAATGCAAGTTATATTTGGATATGTGTGGAATTTTTAATGTAACATCGTGAGGAAGAGAGGATTTTTTCTATTGTATATAACAAATTATATATTAACTAGCACGCCGCCCGACGTTGCCCGGTTGTTAAATACGCATAAATATTATATTTTAATTCATGCGAGCATTCGTTTTTTTTTTAAAACCGTTCACTTTTTGTAAGGAAAAAATACTCGAGCTAAGATCGAAACCAAAACCTAAAGACAATGAGTGAAGTACGATAACCATTAAACCAGCGTAGCACGATCTTTAAAAGGTGCTTTCAAACCTACTTATTTTTAACATAAGTAATCTGTAATGTGAACTATTCACGCATGCGCATCGTGAAAAAGTTAGCAAATAGATAAATATCCGATAACGCCCACGTACCATTTTTTCAATTTTTACCCATTAGCAGCTCTTGCTTCCTAATGAACACGAATTAAAATGTTTTGCACATGTCTGAATAGACTATATGCCAAATTTCAAGTTTATAGATAAAAAAAATCGGTTAGTATATAGGTTGAAAATGTCCTCACACATACACATTCTCACTTTATAGAGTGAAAATATCTTCGAGCGAGTTTTAACATTATTTTAAAGATTTGGAGATCTTTATATTTATGTATGGGTCTAGCTATTCCTGGATTATATGACGTCGGTGTTTGCCTTTTCTGCAAAAGTTTTTCTTTTGTACGGTCATTATTTGAATATCTCGTTTTTAATAATCATACAGACTACACATCTTTCCAATATGATACGCCATCTTTTCTATTCTTGATCAGTGAAGAATAAATTCTTCTAAACTGAGACAATTTTATTTTGTCTTAAGTCCTTTACCTGGCTTAACTTGATTAGGTATGGTTTGTATCAGTGGAAGATAAGCCTTTGACAATCAGTTCGACTCTAGCTTTGTTGATGTTAGACCGAGCTATATCCCAATTCAGTTCGAGGATCCCCCCCCCCAGACTTGGCATTTTATTTTTTTAGAAGAAGGCTGTTTATTGCTCATCGCCTAGGGCCGTCTTACCATCGAATGCGAATTAAATATTAAATACGAGCATATTCGTTTTGGGGTTTGTTTTTTAGCCCGATGGTCCTATACCAGGTAGGTTCATCTGTTTATGTAAGACATTTTCAAACCCCTGTTTAGAAACGGCTGTTGATATACAAGGAAGGGAAACGCTTCGTTTATCGAGATGGTTGAGAAGTAAAAAAAAAAAGTGGGGGAGGGTTCCTGTTTACGATTGTTGGAGGAAGCAAAAAAAAACGCTTATCCATTTGATCGTATGAGAGACAAAGATAGCAAGGCATGTCGGTGCTGTTTCGGAAGTGAACGAGAAGGGAGTAATGAGAGAACGGGAGAGGGGGAAGAAGAGCATGAAAGACATTAGAGTAAAATGAGAAAAAGCGACGAAATCGTTTTCAGAGAAAGAAAGAAAAACAAAATGGCAGACTTGAAAAGAAACTCACAAGAAAAAGATGAAAAAGACATTTTGGAAAGCAAAAGTAAATGGGAATAAAAATAAAGATAAATATTTGTTTCTGAATTTCGGGAGATGAAGATTAATAATTGGTTTATTTGGATTACTTGTTCTCATCTCAGTATTATTCGTACAACATTTCGCTCTAATCTCTAACCTTCTTGTATCTTGTACAACTTGAGAAATTTTCTATCGAAATCTGCACAGAATTTCGAACGGAACCATTCATTTTAATCCACAGTGGTTAGCATGTCCTCATTCAGCCAGTCATGATTGGGTAGAAGTCCTAACTTATTCGCAGTTGAATTTTATGTATCTTCTGCACTACAGATTGAACCTTTAACCTCCAGAAGAGTGTAACTTACAACTGAAGTACAAGTACTTTTATCCACTACG
Source organism: Euprymna scolopes (assembly GCF_053919585.1). NCBI lineage: Eukaryota > Metazoa > Mollusca > Cephalopoda > Sepiida > Sepiolidae > Euprymna > Euprymna scolopes. Next base: position 12,315,520 of record NC_136499.1, on the reverse strand, counting down.
CCATAGGTCATTCAAACCATGGATTAAATTAAGGGTTCCGTTCGAAACTTCGTACAGATTCCCCAGTTCGACAGATGGATTCCTGAGTTCGAAATGATACACCTGGAAAAATGTCAAAGGTTTAATGGGCCGAAACGTTTTGAAAATAACACTCAAGGTGAGAGCAGTAGTCCAAATAATACGAACTTAGATTTTATTCTTTTGCCGAAATTTTCAGAAAAGCAAATAATTTGTCAGTTTGTCTGTCCACAATTTTTAAGTTTAGCAAAAACAGTAAAATGATAACATGAGGATGGTGAGTCCGAAGAATTTAAAAAATACAAAATATCACGTGATAACTTCTATCCGAATTTTAATTCTCTGAAATTTATCCGTAAGTATGTCTACTGAATATGTTCTATTCAGTCCTGAGAAGTTCGTCATCCCAAGCTATACCTTCTCATTAAAAAGATATTATTTTTTGCTTGCCGCATGAGATACTCTTTCAGGGAAATACCGACAGGATTGTTCAGTCAGGCACTAAAAACGGGGCTGTATATTTAGGCCAGAGTGCGCTTGTGCTTGTGCACTGGATTCAGAAAACTATACCTAACCTTGTTCCCCATCTTGTGGCAAGGATATACCGTGCACAAATGCCACACACACCAAAGCACACATTTATTTGTAATCTCCTGAGTCTGGCTCCTTGCAATGAATTGTTTGAGAAACTTATGAAGCAGCTCGGCGGTTATTGTTAGTTAAACCAAATTGTTCTGCTCCTTTGTGTGTCATGTAAGCACGTGGTCATACAACAGCTTCATTTCTTTTACACAGTCCTTTGTATTATTGCTGTATTCTGCAAGATCTTTCAAGCTGCACTTCCTTGTCAGTAGAGGGAAGATAATGCAGTGTCATATTATATAGTCTTCTTCTCCACATTTGCAGATAGGTGGGTCAGTTTTCTAACCTAATCTGGTCATAACTTTTCATCGCCTCCTTCCCATTATTAGGTTATTAAATGTTTACAACTGGAGCGAGGATGCTTCTGAACCAGAATGGAGGGTCTCAGAAGGAGCGATTCCAATGTAGGTAGACGGGGGTCATTCTCCAGCCGTTTGGTCCACACTTGTAGTCTGGTTTCTTCTTGAGATTTTGTTTTAATGTAGCTTTGATTCTTTCTTCGGTTCAGAAATAATTGGGATGGGAATCGTTGGTATAAACGTCAAAGTTGAAATAAATTCGCAGGTAAAAATCTAAGGGCTTAAGTGTGATCACACCTGCTACTAATGAGAAAAAAAATGTATCCGCATATTGAATGGCGACAAAAGAAAGATTGTTGGGCATTTATAACAAAAGTAGGCAGGTCAGATTGCAAAAAGGATTGTTAATTTAGTTAACAAACTCTGACACCCATGTATACAAAGACTCGCTATTTTGACTCATTTTCTGTCACAGGCCGCGGAATGTAATCTTTACCTACACATCTGATCTTTACCTTCAGCTGGTGCTTAAAGAAAGAGATCAGATCTTGATCAGCAAAAGATTACACCCCACGCTTCCCATGTAGTTGCGACATTCATATCATCATTTTGGCTACATGGGTGGTATTGAAGAGGGGGGTATAAATCAGCAATAACGTCTAGAAGACGCTACTTTTATGCTATTAGACATAGGAACGTGAAATTTGTAAGGAATAAGCTGTTACTGATGACAATTGCTGTAAGTGAGTTTCAGGAATAAATAGGCTCGTCTGTATGCTGCCCACCTTCACCATAATTACGAAAAAAAATCAACACCACAAAAATGATAGAATAAAAAATATAAAATAGAGACTCGGGAGCTTCCAATAATGTTGAAAGTTCCATGAACACTTAATGAAAATGATTTGGATCCGAATCCATTACTTTTATTTCGGTCCTTCAAAAGATTCGGCGGGAAACGGACAAGAAACCGTGACAGATTAGCAAATTAAAAGATTTATATAAAAAAAGGGGGGAACATGAAAATAATGACAGAAATTAAGGGCTAGTGAAAGCGGCGGCGTCATAGCGATTACGCATGCTCCCCCCCACACACACACACACACCTCATGCGTTGCTTGTTCGATAAAAACCCATCTGGCGGACCAATCCAAGGGTCATGTGAACAGAATGTAACTGCTGTCTATTTATTTCTTCATTATGAAAATGGAAACAATGGGTTGTCTTATTTGAACAACCGATTTCCTATTTTAATTGCGTCTCAAACACCTCTATATTAACGAAATATTTGGAATATTTGGAATGCTTGGAATTTGTAGAATGTTTAAAATATACATGCTTTTTAGCCTGGTTGTTTTCTACGGGAATAAAACAAATATTTCTATGCAACTTAATTGGCATGAATATATTTCCATAATACTACTAAGCTCTATTCATGTATTTAGTACTGTTGAATAAATACTAAGAAAATATAAACGCTATATATTATACCATCAGGCCGCCTAGCATTGTTCGGTCGAAAATACGCTTAGATATATTTAATTTCTGCAGATGTTGTATATATTATTATAGGCAAATTATTATTTCCAAAAAAAATAGTAGCGGTCTTCCGGCGTGGCTTGGTCGCATAATACGCTTAAACATGATATTTTACTTTCTGCAGATTTCGTATTTATTATTATAAAGTTAATATTCTATTGATTATTATATTTTACCCAATATATAATGGTGATTTAAAAAGTATTCTTTTTTAAATAGGAATTAAATATCAGGTAGAATGGAAACAAAAGTCTATAAATCTGTGAAGTGTTTTTGTTACAATATGAGCCACGTCCACACACACGCAAACTTTAAAAACTGATGACTGGTTTCTTCTGTAGGAAGCAACCTTTGTTTTTAAGTCGCCTGAAGAGGACTTGTGGTTTTAACGGGCCATCTGTTAGAAACATTAGATATGTGTGTATATATATATATATATATATATATATATATATATATATGTGTGTGTGTGTGTGTGTGTTCTAAAGAGGCTTTAAATAAAAAAAATACAAAAATAAAAATAAAGAATGCAGTTTAAATTCCAGAAAGAAAAAAAAAATTAACTTTAACCTATCCCAGACTTAGCACCTACTTAATCCGACTCCTAAAAGTTTATGACAAAAGAGAATTCATTTATATAAGGATGAAAAACAAAAAAGCATTAACTACATTTCAATAGAAATAGAGTTAGCACTTGCATAAGCCGATTTTCTTCAATTTTAAAACAGAATTTAACTACATGAGGATGAAAAGAGAAAACCTTAACTAAAATTTTGTAAATAGAAAACGGGGATCATCAGCTGCTTACCGTGTAGCTCTTTCAGTGATTTGACATATATATATATATATCATTACATGAATTTCTACAGCATAAATGATCTTTAATCTCGTCCGTTTACTATCGAGCTTTACCTGCAGTTAGGAGATTATTTAGTGCTCGAGGGACTTGTAGAAATTCCACAGCAGACTCTTTTATATGTAATATATTGATGTAAGTATTATGTGAATGTTCTTCAGCGTAAATGGAGACACCTTGATATTATTGTAACTCTTTTTTTTAAACTGCAAAAGTATTTATGTAAAATAGCAGGGACGCCCAACGTTGTCCAGTCATAAAATACGCTTAAATATTATAGTTTAATTTATGTAGATTTCGTATATATTATTATACAGTCAAGTCTCTATCGATTCTCATATATTATAACGTTGTGCTTTAAAAAATAAAAATATATATCCATATGACTTGGATATATAAGCTTATGAGGAATATATATATATATATATATATATATATATATATATATATATATATATATAGTTTGAGTTCTTTCAGCTATAATCGTAACCGGAACAAAAAACTATTAAGTATTATTCGTAATATTATTATTTAAAAAAATAGATGACATGAGTACAATCAGCTATAATTGAAACCGAAATCCAAACTAATGAAGAATTCTTGCTAAAATTATTTATTACAAGAAATGGAAGGGTATAACTGTTAAACGACAGTCGCTTGGAAGGAAAAAGATGTAAGCGTCACACACAAAATAACACACACGCTATCGAATTAATATATAGATTACTTTTCAGCTCGGAAACGAATTCAGCATCTGATTTGATTGGTTTCTGCTTGGCGGCACACGTGCGACACGGTGGCATGTGAATTGTTGTGTGAATGTTCCTCGGCTTTGTTGTTCACTTTTTTTGTTTGTTTGTTTTTCTGCCAATTTTTTTTAAACGATTATTAAAAAGGGTTGATACAATGAGTCGACATTATGGTCTGTCCGTCAGCTGTTATGGCCAGACAGTCTCCAAATTATGCATAAAAATATAAAAATACAATAAAAATCTAAGAAAAAAAAGGAGCGGTGATAAATTCTCAAAAATCAGCGGAGGGGGGGGCAGATTGATTAAATATCGTCTGCTCATATAATTGATTAATTTTCATATTTAACACTGACACATTTTTTTTTTTCTTAGGAATGTATCTCCATTTTCTGGGTTGTTCCTTTCTTTTTCATTTATTTTTATTTGTTTATTTTTCTTTTTCTTTTTTTTCGTTTTATTTCGTGTTAAAATAGTTACGTAACATGTTTTTCGGTTCTTTTCACATCTTGCACGTCCTTACGGTGTTTTCAATAATAAATATTTTTTTTAAATATTTTATTAAATTTTCTTTCAAAATAGTGTTTTATACTTATGCACGCTGTACTGTCATGTATTCATGATTTCATTTAATTCTTCATTCTGTTCTATTTAAATGTGGTTTCTTTATTTCTTTCTTGTTTTCTGTTATCAATAAATTTTCATAGGTTTCATTAGGTTTCCTTTAAAAGGTGTTTTTAATACTTATTGCTGATATATTTTCAATCCTCCATAATTTCATTTAATTCTTCATTTTGTTCGAAATGTAGTTTTGTATAGGTTTTCAAACATTATAGATGCATTCATGATTTTCTTTATATATTTAATGTTTTATTAGATTTCATTTTAAAAAGTATTTTCATGCTTTTTCACGCTATATTTACATTTATTCATGACTTTATTTCATTCGTCATTTTCTTTTCTTTTTTTATACATGGTGGTCATCACTTATCAAGGCCCGGAGGCCACTCGGAGATAAGGATTATTGCGGGTATAGTATAGGATAGTATCGCAGTAATCGTTAGTATTGGAGATTTGATAAAGTGTCTTACTTAAGGGGACGGTTCATCAGGAATTTGTTTATGTTGGACTTGAACACATCCAAGTTGTAATCAGGCGGAAAACAGGCAAACGGAACAGACTTCCACAGGCGTGCACTTCTAAGAAAGAGGCTTTGTTCATGGAATCTACGTTTTGATTTTGACACAGATAAAGAGTGGGGAAAATTATTGACAGTGGTTTCAGCTAGACGGGTGTTTATCGTGAAAGATTGGCGCGTGGGGACCAGAGATTCGAGCTCAGACGAGCACTTTCCTTAGAAATAACGATAAAACAAAGACGAGCTCGCATCGTCTGTTCTGTGGGAGAGAGACTGCAGGATAGAGAAAAGGGCATCCCCCACTAAGCCACGAAGTCTATTTTGTACTCTATCAAAGCAGGATAGGCTGTTTTTAGCAGCTCCTGCCCAGATATGGCAGCAGTACTCCATCCTTGGACATACTTGGCTTTTATATAGATAGAGAATTGCATCATTAGTGAGATATCTTCTGGAGCGGAGAAGGATCCCACCATTTTCCCAGCGACCTTGGCAACAGACTTGATGTACGTGTTTCATTTCAGATGAGGATTAACGTAGTTTATTTATCTATTTCTCATAGTTCCATTCATGCATGATTTCATTCAATTCTTCCCGCTTTTTTACGTTATATTTTTCTTCATTAATGATTTTTTTTGGCTTCTCATTCATTTTCATTTCATTTTCCATTCTTTTCAAAAAGTTTCGTTCATTATATTTTCATTAATGACATTATTTAATTTGTCATTCTTATAAAAATAGTGCTTCATTTTCTTTCCATTATATTATTTCATTTTTTATTTTTAAAATTATTTTTCACTTTTATAAATTCTTGTCTACTTAATTTTTTTTTTATTCTTTTCTTGTTATAATTAATTTTATCGCATTTATTTATTAATATTTCATTTAACTATTCATTCTGTTTATTTTTAAATACAATTTTGTTTCTCCCGTGTTTTTCTTTTATTTTCATTCTTTCATTCGATTTTTTTAATTGTGCATTTTGTTTTTAAATAGTTCCTTCCTTCCATCTTTATCTGCTCTCATCAATCAATTATTTCGTTTCCAAATAGTTTATACTTGCTTCCATCAGGATTTGCTCTCATTAGTTCTCTCCCTTCTTTTTATTAATGTTCATATTATTCCATTTCGTCCTCTTTTCTGTCTGTCAGGTTCCCGCAAAATCCACATAGATATTTTATGCTTATAAGATCCCGTGAAATGGAATATATGTATATATATATATATATATATATATATATATATATATATAAATATATGTATATATATATATATATATATATATATATATATATATATATATATATAAAAATATATATATATATATTTATATATATATATATTTATATATATATATATATATACATACATATACGTACATATATATATACATACATATACGTACATATATATACATACATACATATACGTATATATACATACATATACGTACATATATATACGTGCATATATATACATACATATACGTACATATATATATATATACATATACGTATATATATATATACATACATACATATACGTATATATACAAACATATACGTACATATATATACATATATATACGTGCATATATATACATACATATACGTACATATATATACATATACGTACATATATATATATATACATACATATCTATACATAGATATACATACATATACGTACATATATATACATACATATATATACATATATATGATGATTGCCACCTCTTGTCAGACGAGTGCCACTTCCTCAGACACTTAAAGTCCATGAGCCCTAACATGACTTTTTATTTATTTTTTATTTATTTGTTATTTTTTAGTGGTACCGGCGAATTCACACTCAAGCAGACATGGCACTGAAGACGATCATTGTTATATATACACACACACATATATCCATTAACATGCACACATATATACATATATACATACATACACAATACATAATACATATACATACACACATGCATACATATAAAAATACATACGCATATATACACACATATACATATACAAATACGTACACATATATACACATACATTTAAATACATATATATATATATACATATCTATGCATTTATACACAAACATACACATATGCATAGATACGCATACATATACATACATACACAAACAAACATATTTATACATATATACATACAAACACACACAAACATATATACATATATACATACATATACTCATAGATATATATATATACATATACATACACAAATACATATATAAACATACGTACATATATACGTGCACACACACACACACGGATACATATAATGGTGGCAGATCAATTATTACATGCTTGCAGCATTTCAAGCCTACACGCGTCACAACTTTTACATTGCTATAGGACTATTTTATAGACAACTGCCTGAGGGAGTATCTATACAAAGATGATGTTACAGAGATTTAGCTTTGTACGACAGCTAAATCTCTCTCTCGCTCTCTCTCTCGCTCTCTCTCTCTCTCTCTTTCTTTCTTTCTGTTCAAAATGTTTAGGTCCAGCAACAAGCAAGATAGTTAGCAACAAGTTAAACTGCAGACCAGCTTAATGCGAGTACTGGTCTCCCGCTTTAAGGTTTTTTAAATCAGATATTTGCTGCTCCTAGAAGGGTTGCCTTCACCACGGCTTACGTGAGCCCTTTCCACCCTACATACACATTGAAATAAACACATGCATGTACACATACATGCATACACACAGAAGCGCGCAAAAATACATATGCATGTACACAAACATACATAGAATCAGATAAAAATCCAAATGAATCGAACAACGTTTCAAACGGCTGGAGGATTTTTTTGTTTTTTTGTTTTTTTGTTTTTGTTTTTGTTTTTTAATAAAATGTTTGTACACAAAAACTCACGTGCCGAAGGCAGACAATGATGACGAACTTCACACATTATTTACACCTAAATATACATAGAATCAGACGAAAAATCCAAATGAACAGAACCGCGTTTCAAACGGCTGGAGTTATATATATATATATATATATATATATATATATATATATATATATATATATATATATATATATATATATATATATATATATTCTAGTAGAAAGATATCCAAAAATTAAGATTACTTGAATTTCAGCAAGGTTTTTTGATAGTGCTAAATCAAAGCGAGCAAATTATATTTTATTATTGTAAATTGCTACGATGCACAGATCTTTTCAATCAGATTTGATTTGATACGACAAGAAAAATTCCTTATTAAGACATATATCTAGGAGAAGAAAACTGATGTAAAAACCCGAGGTCTACTGCATGATCTATCTTGTGGCAGCCATTGTACCGACTAAGATTAGCAGTTGTACACAAAATGTGGTTGGTTTTGTACAAAGCTTTCACCACTATAAACAAATCATCTGTGTAGATTTCCGAACGACTTAGTGGTTGCGGCGGAAGCTCATACGTCTAAATCGACAGGAAAGTATATCACACACACGCACGCACGCGCACACACATACACACACACACAGGCAAATCGCTGTACGGAACGAGTGTCGTAGTCAAAGCTGGTGTTTCTAGCGTAAAGCTTTGTACTTTTCGATATCTATCATAGGTCGCTTTACCAGTCGGTACTTATGTCTTAATCAGCCAATCAAAATGTTGTAGGAGGAAAGACCCGGATTAATTACATCTGTATCTATATCATTTTTTTAAATTTTGTTTCTTCGTTTTTTTTTTTTGTTTTTTTTTTTTTGTTTTTTTCTATTTGCATCCATCTTGTAATTTATTTCGTTATTTTGTTGTATGTATTTGTTTCACGTTTCAACATGTTTTATATCTCTCCCTCTCTCTTCCTCTCTCTCTCTCTCTCTCTCTCTCTCTCTCTCTCTACATATATATATATATATATGTGTGTGTGTGTGTGTGTGTGTGTGTGTTTCTCTGTTACAACAGTAATATAACGAACCAAATATTAGATATTTTCAGGTTGATACCTGGGGGCCCTTTTTATTCACTGGGAGACAGTAATTTACGTAAATGAATGTTTCGATCCTAATAACAGTCAAGCTACGCTGAAGAGGGGTCGGGCCCCGAAACATGCATGTACGTAGATTACTGTTTTAAAAAATAATGAATAAATAAAATATTATTTATGTCCAAATAAAAAATGGGCGATTTTCTAAAAAAAGAACTCGATCTCCAAGGTTAAGACGCTAACCATAATATCGTTTAAAAAATCAACAACAAAATCTACGTATATACATATGTGTGTGTGTGTGTGTGTGTGTGTGTGTGTGTGTGTGTGTGTGTGTGTGTGTTATATCACTCACTGGTGCTAGCAAATCAGGCTGTCCGAAGATATTGACTCCTGGCCTAAAATGCATCAAACATTAATGCTATTGGTTTTTTCCTTTCTCTTTGCAAAACTTTATCATGTTTTGCAAAAAAACAGCAAGTTTCCTCTTCAAGGCAATAAAAGCAGCCTGAATAAAAATTTGAAGATATAAAGAACTTGAAGCATTAAACCTTTTCCCAAAATGTCTGCATTCAACACTAAGTAGCCTGAAAAGGGTTGATATGGCGTAAAATAAAACAGCTAAACTAAACTCCATGAATAAATAATTAATGATTTAAAGATATGCAAGCATAACATATTTTTGTAAAATTACTCGATTCAGCATTAAATAATCCGAAAAGGGGTTGATATGCCTTGAAATAAAACAAAGAAACCAAACTTTATCGCACTATGTCTATTCTCTCTCACACATACACACACTTCCTGTCTGCTTCTGTGTATTAATGTCTTTCCTGCCCTTTTTTTTCTACATTTCCTTCTCGATTTATGTCTTCTCAGCTCTTAATAACAGCTTCCCGTTCGATATGAATCCATTTTTTTCCCCCTTTTTATTATTACATTGATTTCGGATTTACTGTAATTATGCGCCTTTGGTAATTTAAAGCATTTCCCGGCTTTTCTTTCTTTTATTAGTTTTATACATTTTTTTTTCTGCAAGACTTTTTTTATGTACACACCAACGCCATAAACTATTCTCCACCTTTGTATGGCCACTATAACTATCCTATGCAGCATAATGGGGCCCTATTACGATGTTTACAGTACCCAGTTGCTCATTATGGCAAGGGTAAGCGGAAACGCTCCACTGGTTCCGTAATGGCAAACTGCCAGTGACCCGATGGCGATTCGGGGTCCCGGCGAACGTCGACAAATATGAACTTTACGCTTCATCGACAACCACTGGACAAGACGGACCAAATTGGCTAAAACGGTGCGGGCAAGAAAGTTAATGAAGGGAAGCGTTGTTGATTAAATACATAAATGAATGAATCGAAATGAAGATTTTAAGGAAGGGTTGAAAAGACAAATATGAAGTGATGGGGGGGGCAATAAAAGACGCGGGAAGATTAAGGAATATAAATGTTGTTTTTTTTTTGGTTTGTTTTTTGTTTTTGTCTATTTAGTTTTTTTTTAGAAAATGTAAATTTGACTTCATTGTTCAAAATAAATAAAATAGAAAAAGAAAAAGAACGAAACGAGAAAGACAAAAAAAGAAGAAACGAATTAAATTAACGAAAGGAAAAAGGAAAGGGAAAGATAGTCAAGAAAACATGATAATTTAAAAAGAGGAAAATAAAATATGCGAATTTGATTAAATAGAATTAGAATTGATTTTTTTTTAATCAATAAAAGTAGAACAAGTGCAAGAAAACTGTTACGAAAATAACTAAATAAACAAAAAAATAGAAAAAAACGAAAACACAAATGTAAGACATAAATGCAAAAAAAAACAAGATAAATGAGAAGAAAGAGAAATAAAAAAGAAAGAAAAAGTAATAATGTGAAAAAGAAAGAGTTAAATAAAAATTTGATGAGGAAAATAGTGCAACTACCTTTTTTAATTTAAAAAAGAAATAATGTGGAGAAAAAAAGTAAATTTAAAAATTAGAAATATAAAATAATAAAGGAAGAAAGACAAGAGAAAATAATTATGCGGAAAGTTAAACAAAATTAAAAGAAAATAGAAAATAAATGAGAAGGAATTAAAAAAATATTTTTAAAAAAAGCTAATGGAGAAACTAATAAGAAAAGAAAGGAAAAACAATAAAAAGAAAGAGTAATAAGAGAGAAAGAAAAAAGAAATAATGAAAATTTAAAAAGAAAAAAAGTAATAAAAAGTGAAAAGAAAAGAGAAAGAATAGGGGAAACGAAAGAGAAAGAAAGAAAACGGGAATGAACGAAAAAGGTAGAAAGAAAGAGTAAATAAAGAAAAGCAGAAATAAAAAGACACAGAAAGAAAGAAAGACGGAGGAAAGTAAAGGGAAAAAGAAAGAAATAATAAGAAAAGGAAAAGAGAGGCAAATGAAAGAAACGTAGAATTTTTTTTTAAACACAAACAAAAAGAAAGAAACAAAATAAAAAAAAGAAAAAAGAAAAATACATTGAAGTAAAAGAAAACAAGAAGATGGAACGAAAGAAGAAAGAAAGAAATATGAGGGAAAAAAAGAAAATAGAAAGAGAGTGGGTAAGAAAGAAAGAACAAGGAAAAGGGGGAGCAAAAGGAAAGGAAAGAAAAAGAGAAAGAAGGAAAAGAAGAAGGAATAAAAGACAGCAAAAAGAATAAAAAGAAAAAACTGAAAGAAGAGGAAAAAGTAAAAAATTAAAAAAAGGAATAGAGGAAGAAGGATAAGAAAAAGGAATGAAAAACAGAAAAAAGAAAGGAAATAAAAACAAAATAAAAAAATAGAAAGAAACAAGGAAATAAAGAAAAATCTGAAAAAGAAAAACAAAAGACGAAAAAAGTAAGCAATGCAAAAGCAGCAATAAATTAGACTATGAAAGAAATTTCAATTGCTAATAATGTCATCCAACAAAAAAAAAATCCGAAACAAAACAAGAAGTGCATAATTAAACGTGTAAAATTGAAGAAAACAAAAAAAATCTGATAAAAAGAAAGCGAAGAACAATGATGGCAAGAGAAAGAATTTTTTCAACCCCAGAATGGTAATAAAAATATAATTAATAAAATAAACAAATGACTAAATCCCAACTAATAAACCACAAAAAATAATTGTAAAAGAAAAGAATAACATCCCGCCATAAATGTTGATTGGATTAACATAGAAATTCACGTTAAATTGGCTTGCAATAACATTTGTGACAATGATAAAAAAAAAGTTGATAAAAAGCCAACGTCGTAGACAGCAATAATGGCAAAAACTCTAATAACTGGACAAATACAAAATAACAAGAATAACCAGAAAATATAACAAAAATCATATCAGCAACCAAAGCATCAATCAATAATAATAATTTTGTTGTGAACACATTAAGAACATGCTGGTCACATTTTACAAACAGCTGTCGAATAAAAGAGGTTACAAATATTAGCCCTATATCCTGCATGTGCATGCATATATGATATAAGAATATCTCGTAGTTCGCTTGAAACATTATATATATATATATATATATATATATATATATATATATATATATATATATATATATATATAATATATATATATATCAGGGTGTCCATAAAGTCCGTGTGCGCCTTAAAATATTTATAAATTAAAAATTGCACACGAACTTTATGGACACCCTGTGTAAATATATATATATATATATATATATATATATATATACAATGCTTCAAGCGAACTACAAGATACTTCTTATATATATATACATATATGACAAAAGTCTATATACGTACATGAATATATGATATAATAAATATGTCGTAGTTCGCTTGAAGCATTGTATATATATATATACACACACAATGCTTCAAGCGAACTACAAGATACTTCTTATATATATACATATATGATAAAAGTCTATATACGTGCATGCATATGATATTAGAAATATGTCGTAGTTCACTTGAAGCATACACACATACAATGCCATATATATATATACACACACAATGCCAAATATATATATATATATATATACATAATGCCAAATATATATATATATATACAATGCCAAATATATATATATATATATATATATACAATGCTTCAAGCGAACTACAAGATACTTCTTATATATGACAAAAGTCTATATTCCAAATTTCAAGATTTTGTCCATCTTATCATTTATTTTTCCAGCATGTTAAAATGTTCAGTTCTTGACAGTACCTGTTTCATAGCGCAGGATAATTTATGTAATTATTGTCATTTTTTTCTGCCTTTACTCATGAGAAGATTAGAATTCAAAGATGGCGTAAGTAAGACAAATAACAATTATAACTACTCTTCCAATTTTTCAGATTTTGTGATCATGCACATTCTCTTTTTAATTAACAAGTTTCTATTCTTCTTTTTTTAATTAAAAAGTCCCTATCCTTCAGATAAGTGAGAAATAATTAAAAATAATTGATATAATAATTATATGAATGGTTGTGCGCTACGAAACAAGTGCTGTCAATAATTGAACATTTTAAGGTGCTGAAAGAAAGAAATGGAATTTGGAATATAGAGATTTCGTCATTTAATTTTATATGCCCTGTAGTTTCAAGAGTAAAATTAAAGGGTTGATATAAATAAAAGTGAAATTGAATAAGCATATATATATATATATATATATATATATATATATATATATATATATATAAATAACACACACACACACATATATATGTGTGTGTGTGTGTGTGTTAAATATGTCTGGTTAAATATGACAGAGTTCCTTCTTTTTCTGCTTATTCTCTCGATTTGTCAAACATTTCTCTTTGTCTCTGGTGATTTTTTTTTTTTTTTGCTTCGAGCGCTTTTGATCCGAAATTGTTATCAGGAGTAATTATTGTTAAAGCTTTTTTTTCAGTTGTTTTTTTTTTGTTGTTTTGCTTTGTTTTGTTTTGTTTTTTGCTTACTTTTATTTCTTATTTTGGTTTAATTGTTTTATTTATTTATTTATTTAGCTAAGTTGACTGTCAAGGAGAGATGGATAAGTAAAAGTGTAATCGAGTCTATTTTTTATTTTGTATTTGTTAATAATGTTCTTATTTCGGTTGACTTTACCTTTTTAATAAGAGAAATATATAAATATATATATATATATATATATATATATATGCATATAAAGAAGTAAAAAAATTAAGTTTACAACTTAAGCGAATATAAATATTTATATTTATAAGGTAATCTCAATCAAATAAAAATGCAATATAACCAAAATAAGGAATAGTGCTTGTTATAGAAGAACACCATTTTAGACTGTAAATTATATTTTACATGAATTTATTTTTTACAGATACTCAAACGAGAAATATTTAAAAATATTTTAAAACCAAGCGGATTAAGGAAATTTTATGATTTTTTAATATTCCTCATTTGAGTATCATGTCGAACAATAAATCCATGTAAAGTGTAATTTACAGTCTTAAATTGTGTTATTATATATATGTGTGTGTGTGTGTGTGTGTGTGTGTGTGTGTGTGTGTGTGTGTGTGTGTGTGTGTGTGTGTGTGTTACGTATACTCATTAAATAAAATAGACGTTTTTGCCTGTTAATTCTATTTTTGATCCTTTCCAACTTCCGAATAACGGTCTCCAACTCTGTCAGGAACTATAAATATGTTTAAATATATTCAACCGTGAAAAAGGCAAGAGAAAGAGACATGTATAGAGCTACCAGAACCACTTTATGACTCGCCCTTCCCCATTCGCATGTCACATCCCATGGCGGTATTACCTTTTCTGAAGGAAATTACACAATTTCATTTCCGACATCGACCGAGGTTATAATTTGACCTAACACTCGTCAATCACTTAGAAATTTTGCCATTCTTTCAGGCATCCTCAACAGATCTGTACTTATCCCATTCGAGAATGAGAGATTCGGGCTTTGACTTTGCCAAAATATGTTTCAGAGTTTACGAGAAAAGGCGAAGGATTTAAATAATGGGCGAAACTGTGAGAGAAATAACATTGCAAAATAAAGAGGAGGGGGGGATCTATTATGACGTCACAATGTAACCCAGTCTTTTAACACGACCAGATTTATATATTGTCAAACATTTGGGAATTTGGTGGTGGGGGGTATTTCTAAATATTTAGGAAATTATCTTGCCATATTTAGTCTCGATTGTAGAATCCGATACTCATCATCTAATTAATGGCAATATGAGTTATCTTCCTTTAATCATAAGACGTCTTAAATAGATTTGAACAAATCCGAACAGTTAGAAATGTAAACAATTACATAATAATTCCACATACACTATAATTTTTATTTACTCACTAGGAGTAATCAAACAGGCCATTCTCTTTGAGAACAACTTGTGGTTTTCTCTGGAGTCTGAGTGACAACAAGTCTCCCCAGATTTCTAATACTGTCCACCTCTTTCGATAACCCATTGCAAATGACATCACAACAGCCACTTACCATTGATTTCTCGTTGGCAGCGACCATTGATCTTGACTGGAATTTGTGTGGCAATAAGCATTCCATAGATCCCAGTCCTCTTTGAATTGGATGTTTGTCTAATACTTTCTCTCCTCGATCTTTCCAGCCTCCTTGAACCTCATTATTATTATACATCATCACGATCGCCAACATCTTTATGGGAAGTAGTTACTATTTTTCTCTCTAACTTATTTTTATTGACTCACAAGGAACTTTCACACAGGTCATCAAAGTCTCTTCTTGAAAACAGCCTGTGGTGTTCCCTGGAAGCTGAGTGACAACAGCTCTCCCCACGTGTCCAGTACTCTCCACCTCTTTCGATAAATTTTTTTCAAATAAATTTGCATTACCGCAACAGCTTCTTGCCATTGATTTCTCGTTGGGAGCGGCTATTGGTATTCACTGGAATTTGAGTGGCAATAAGCCTCCCCAAGGTCCCACTTCTCTTTGTACTTATCCTGCGGAGGTCTAGTCAGTTCCTCGATCTTTATTTCCTCCTTGATTCTTCTTGGTTATTTGGTCTCACTCTTTTTTTCGATGGGGGAGCAGTGATATGGTAACGGGAGGATGGGAGTGGGGTTAGAGAACTTATAGATATGCGGCTTCGGTGTTCTTGGTTCCATATTATCACTTCATGCAGCAGTTTGTCTGGCCCGCGCTTAATGTTCCAGTGTGTTAGTTTCCACATTCAAGGGTTTTTCTTAATATTTCAGCTGTTTTCATTATTGTTTTTCGTTGTATTTTTCCAGTCATTCCTTTGATTCTAATTTGTCCCATTCTTTTTTCTTTTTGTCAGTATTGTCCTTAGTGCTTCTAGGTATTATTTTGATTTTCTTCATCTTCCATATCCCTTTCCGCTCTCTGGCTAGCTCTGTGTATTTGCTTCGTTTCTCCCTTTCTTTGATATTCACCATGTGGTCAGCTGGAACAGCAAAGTCTACGATTTGACAGGACTTTTTTTTCTTATTAATTATTATGACATCCGGTCTTCTTAATTGGATGAGTTTATGAGTGTGTATGTCCATGACCCATAGGACTTTGTGATTCTCATTTAAAAGTACTGTGACCGGCTTATGTTTGTACCACTTGTCTGTGCGTTTGAGAGTCAGTCGTTTGCATAATTCCAAGGTTACTACCCTTTCCACTTAGTCCTGTCTGTTCTTGTATTCTTTTTAGGCCAGTTTGCTGCATGCACTTACTATACGGTTTATCGTCCCGTCTCTTTGTTCACAGAGTCTGCATTTGCTATTTTCTTGTGTTTTGTCTATATTTGCTTTGATGTGGTTGGTTCTTATCGAGTTGTCTTGTGCTGTAGTTATTAGGGATTCAGTTTCTCGGTTTATATGTCCTTTTCGAATCCATGTCCAAGTGTTTTCGTTATTTTCATCTTTTGTCATCCTCATGAATCTTACGTGTAGTTGTTTCTCTTCCCACTTTTCTTTTCTTATCTTATTCTTTGTCTGTTTTCTGTGTTATTGATTTTTCCGTGTCTCTATGAGTATTCTTTTAGTGTTTTGCATTATGTAGTTCTCTAGTCCTTTCTTGCTGTCATTCACAGTCTTCTATACAAACCAGTCCTCTCCCTCCATCTTTCTTTTTTACGTAAAGTCTGTCAACATTGTCCTTCGGGTGTAGTGCGTTGTGCGTTGTGCATGATAGTGAGTTTCCTGGTCTTCTGACCGAGTTGTCGCAGTTCTTTTTTAGTTCACCTTATGAACGGTCCAGAGTATCTTATTAATGATACGGCCCATGTTTTTTATGCCTTTTATAGGTTACTGCTATATAATTTGGTTTCGGGATGTTTTCCTGTTCTCCTGAGGTATTCCTTTCCAATTCTCTCTTTCTTTTATGTTGCTTTGATGGTGTCTGCCTTCAGTACTCCTGGGTATTTATAGGAGTCTTGTTGCCTTAGTGCCCTCATCTCCGTTTTGTTGGGTAATTCTATGCCTTCTGTCGTCTCTAGTTCTCGCTTTCTTATAACTAGTAGTGCGCACTTTTCCATACCAAACTGCATTTGGATATCCTAGCTGAAGATCCTGGTGGTATTTATTAATGTCTCTAGTTCATTTTCGATCCTTGCGAAAAGTTTCAGGTCGTCCATGTACATCAGGTTTTTTTTCCTTCGTGTTAGAGAACTTGTATCCGGCTTGGCACTTTCTCAGTATATTATTTAGGGACAGTAGAGTTTTGTTTCTGCTGGGTCTAGTCGTTCAGATTTGTATCTATATCGTTTTAATCTCGCTTCTTTTGCAGCTATTTTTGGTTCAGTTCTTCCTGTTTCTTGTTTAGCCTCTCAATGCTAGTCACATTTTCAATTTTCCATTTTATTCATGGCTCTTTCTTCCTGTTTATCATTTTGGTGTCTTTTTTATATTTGTTCATTTGGGTTTCTAGCCTTATTTCCCATTTAGGTTTTGTCTGTGCATCTCATCCAGACTGGTTTTCTGATTTGAATTTCATGCTTATCTTGGGACCTACGTATATTAAATTGTTCAAGCCTGTGATTGTATGTGTAGTGATGTGTGGGAGGAGCTAATTAACTTTCTCCCTTTCCGTTTTTAATTTCTTCTGCTCTTGGTTTATTAACGATGGAAGCTTTGCTTTTTCCTCGTTCATGAGTTGCATTATTTTTTCCATATCATTTGTTTCATCCTCTGTTAGCTCTATTTCATTATTTTCAATTTTCACATTTGTAAAGTCCAGGCTTCGCAGGTCCTCTGCCCGTGGTGTTTCTATTTGTGGTGTCTCCACTTATAGGGTTCCTACACGTGTGGTTTCATCGGGGGCTGCTTCATGCTCCTTTTCCTCATTTATTTTTCCCTGCATTTCTGTTTGTTCCAGTTTAGAGAGCCAGCCTTTCTTGGCTATCAGTCTTGCTTGGTCCGCAATTCTTTGGTCTGTCGTATGGTAGTCACTGGGCAAGTCCCATAGCTGTTTCATTCGTTTCCCATAACCTCCATATCTATATTTAGGATGGCTTCTATAATAGCATTCCATTACGAGTCTGTTGTTGTCCATTTCTTTCTTCGGGTTTTTCTTTTATGATGGTGATCTTGGCTGCGCTATGTTTGGTCCGATTCATTTATGTCCCTGAAATTAGGTTATACTTACCTGTCGAGCGTCGGCGTTATTTTAATTTCTGAAATTAGAAAGTAGGTTATTATTATTATTATTATTATTATTATTATTATTATTATTATTATTATTATTATTATTCCGTTGTAGTCGATGTGATAATGTGTACTATTATTGTGAACATTATTGTTATTAGCGTCGGATTTATTTGGTGTTTTATTGGTGTTTCAGCTATTATTTATCGTGAATTTATCAAGCATTTTATTTGAAATTATTGCTTCCGCAATTTTCTGAAAAGAAAATGCTGAGTTTGTAACGAAGCGGTGCGCTCTAATCGGAACAGAGCGTCGACGAACGAGATCAGCAGTAGCCAGTAAGATAGCTGACTGGCGAAAATATTAGCAGCAGTCGTTTTATTGATTTGTAAATTAGCAAGTGTGTGCGAACTGTATCACAAGAAAAAAAAAGAGAAAAATACACCACGTGGTCAAGAAGAGAAGCAAAGCACGAACTGGAGAAAATGAACGTGAGCAGTTGAGGACGAAAAAGTGTTGGTTATGGCCGGCGTGAGGTGACTGAGAGAGAGACTTTTAAAAAGCACATGTTACATGGCAGAACGTTGTAAAAGCACATATGTGTGCGAAAAGACTTTTAAATTATTGTTTTTGGCAGAACCACGAGTAAATGCATTTTAAAATTTGTATTTCTTTCTTTTTCTTGTTTGTTTCTGCGACTGTCTCAGACAACGTGTGGATCCGAGTGATTGAAAGGTAACGACACGATTAAAGTGCAACAGCATCGTTACAAGTTAAAATAAAAAAATAAACATATAAATAAAATAACGCTTTTTCTCAGAAAGTTCAACTTATAAATAGGGCGTACGTATACAGTCATGCATAGAAACACACACATACATATGCATAAATGACGAAAGTCTATATTCCAAATAGTTTATATTCTAATGGCTTTTGTCATTTATTTGTTGTATTATCTGTACTCACATATATTACTAGCAGAGTGGCCGGCTTTGCCCGGGCGTAAAATACACTTAAATATGATAGTTTAATATGTCCAGATTTCGTATATATTATTATAGAGTCGTGATTTAAAAAAAAAAAAAAGAACTTGGGTGCCATCAGCTAGAATTAAATCCGAAAGCAAATCTGTTGCGTCCAAAGCTGGTGACGTTAGCACTGTAACAACGTGACACGCATATGAACTGATTAAGAATTTAAAATTAAAAATAAAAGAATGTACAAAATGTATAATGATTTTTAAAATTTTTAGCCATTTCTGACCTCTCAACATTTAAAGAACCATAAAAGAATGGTTCGTAAAAAATCCAATCATATGAAGCCCCTAGCGCCGCTCTGCGACTTTTAGTTTCGGAGGAGATAAAGTTTGAAAATATGGAGACAAACATATAGCATTTTATATATATATATATATATATATATATATATATATATATATATATATATATAGGTATAATTCTGAAGCAGATTTATTATAAGTTTGCATTAAATTTTCTAACTC
The DNA here is from genome assembly GCF_053919585.1 of Euprymna scolopes. Taxonomy (NCBI): domain Eukaryota; kingdom Metazoa; phylum Mollusca; class Cephalopoda; order Sepiida; family Sepiolidae; genus Euprymna; species Euprymna scolopes. Next base: position 12,295,245 of record NC_136499.1, on the reverse strand, counting down.
CAACCATTATAATTATAATTGTTTTTCGTTTGTTTTGTTAATACGGATTTTTAGAACTATTACTTCAATATCAGAGCAATTCATAAATTTAACTAAGGTTTTTTTTTCCACTTAAAATCGAGATATAAATATATACATATATTACTAAACTATAAATTTAGCGCTATTTCTCTATATAATACAAAAGTACCGACATATATACAAACAAACGTGAAAATTTATATATATACAAATTACTCTTATAATATGGTTAAGTATATTAGTAACTAAGTCTAATTATATTATTCACGGTAAAAATTTCACTAAAAATTATTTTTATAAAATTTAATAGATTCTTCGTTAAAAATTTAGCGTTTAAAATAGATTTTTGTGAATAGGTTATATTTGTTTTGATATAGGTTGTTAGTACCCCCCTTTCTTTTTAGAATGGTTCAACCCTGTAAAGTTGACTTTAATATAAAGGGATGGTCTTTATTGAAAGTTTCGTGGATGGTTTTTGGCCTGATGAGATGATTTTCCCTGCTAGGGGGTCATTGAAACACGTTTGCTAATGTGTAGCCAATAGCTCTCCAACAATCAATATATTGCTCTGTTTCTTGCATTGAGCACTCTTTGGAATGACATATTGTGTTGTTGTTATGAGTTACTGAAAAATTCTACCAACAGTATAATAATATATATATATATATATATATATATATATATATATATATATATATATATATTATTAATTATTGGAATAGTATTCAAATAAATAGCCAAAAAACATACATTTCTTTTAGATAGCTCAATATTAGAATACTAGAGCTATATATTTTTTATAGTGTAATTTTATCTAATTTACTTTATTTATTTAATTGTTTTATTGATTATTTTAAAATGTTTGTTTTTTTGTTGAAACACTTGCGTACAATTGTTTCCGTCCACAGCTATTATTTATTTATTTCTATATAAGTATATAATCGTTCTTAATTAAAAATTATACTAGTTATCATCAGCACGAAATACTCACACACACACTCACACACACATATATAATATATAATATATATAATATATATATTTGTGTGTGAGAGAGATAGAGATAGAGAAAGTATATATTCCAACTTTCAAGCTGTTGTCCATCTTACCGTTTATTTTTTCAGCATATTAAAATGTTCAATTCTTGATATCTATTTGGTAGTGCAGAATCATTCATGTAATTATTAAATATAAATGTAAATATAATTTTTTAATTTATTCTGCCCTCAACTCATCAGAAGAATAGAAACTCATCAACTTTAAAAGAAAATAAAAGGAACCTGGGCATAATTACAAAATCAAAAAAATCGGAAAAGTAGTTGCAATTGTCTTCTGTTTTAGTTACGCCATCATGGGATTTTCTTGTTCATTGGGTTAGTGTGGAACATGTACGTCGAAGTGCACAAATATTATGAGTTCATTAGAGCATATTTGAGTAAAGTACTTTTAAAACAGGAAAAGGGATGCGATATTGTGGCAATGGGGCAGACATAAGGGCTTAGCCAACAGTGCGGGAACTATTAGTTTTCATACTGTATAAGAGTGAGAGACGTGTAGTAGCCAGATGTAACAATAAAACTCCGTTCATGGTTGAATTAATATTAAGCATAGAAAGATAGAATTGAGTTCAATTCTTTAGTTGTGTTTGACTATAAAAAAATGACCCTATAAAAAGTTATCTCCCTTTATCTATTGTGTTAATTTATAATCTCCCCTTGCTTTCCTTTTTTCTTTTTTTCTTTTTTTTTTTTTTTAATAAGCTCATTTAAAATTGCTCTCGTAGGGAGGAAAATAAATAAAGTACAAATATTTCTAGTAATTTTTCTGGTTTTAACCTACAACCAAAAAGCGCAACGAAACGCGGACGGAATTAGTTCAGCCTCGCCGTTATTCCGTGCAGGCGCTCAAACCCGTACAAACAAATACACGCTGACATTAACGAAAAAAAAAATATACCATTTTCAAAAAAGAAAAAAAGGGCGGTTTGCTTTATTGAATTCCGTCGGTCCTTTGATCTCCGTTATTACGAGGAAGAAGCGACCCCCATCCATTCCCACTGTTGTCTCTCTACTTCATTTTTTTTCATTGTTTTTGTTTCCCGGTTTCTTATTTATTCTTTTTTTTTTTTTTTTCAAGATGACGTTTCCTGTTTATTTGCCTATTCCTACCTTCCTTCTATTTTCTGAAGGGGTGGGCGGTTCCCTTAACCACTATACCGCATACCACAGACCCTCCCCCAATACCATCAGAGTTTCACCGCAACACCCCCATTCCTTGTTTTTTCGTCTTATTCCTCTGATTTTTTTTTTTTAAATCGTTGAACCGCGTGACCTGTACGGCGAAGGATAATCGTTTGTAATTGTAACGATGTTCAACTTGCTTCCATCGCAACTGACTCAGCTCACGCGTCGATTAGAAAATTATTCGCGATGACGGTTGTTGATGTTGTTGCTGTCATCATCATCATCATCATCATCATCCTCGTCACTGTCGTCGTCATAATTATCATTGTCGTCGTCATTATCTTCATCATCACCATCGCCATAATCGATCGACGTTGGCGACGTCGATATCATCATTATAATCAACGTCGTCGTCATCGTCGTCACCATCATCATCATCGTTGTCATCATCATCGTTATCATCGCCATAATAATCGTCATATAGTGGCCGTCATTGTTATAATTATCATTGTCGTCGTCATGATCATCATCATCATCACCATCGTCATAATCAACGTCGTTTTTATCATCAACATCGTCGTCATAGTCGTCGTCTTGATTTGAAGTTTATCATCATTATAATAAACGTCGTTTTCATCATCATCATTATCCTCGTCGTCGTCATAATCATCACCACCACCATCACTCTCATCATCATTAGACCCGTTGTAACTGTATGTATTCAACAACTTACCGACATTTTCTTTGGTTTACGAGCAGGTGTTTTGAGTCTGCACTTCATCATTTCGGTCGAAGGTCAATGAAGGAGAAATCAGTTTAAACTGGTGTCATTTTATTCCAATCCAGAGTTTTCCTTTTTAAAAACTGGACCATTTAACATATATTTTTTTTTTATTTCGATAATGCATCAGGCAACCGGGATTGGTTGAGGCATCCCAAGATTTAAAAACACGTACCTAATTTTCCCCTTGTTAAAACGTAATATAACATACGGCCGTAGCTGAGATTGAACTCATTACACGAATTTGTAGTGTAATTCAAATCTTGTCCGTAGCTGAATACTTGATGCTCCGCCAGGGCTACCAAGGGTATTATTTTGGCTTGACGCCATCACTAGACGGCGTGCCTACCATAGCTTAAGAGAGGCCTAGCTACCCTCGAGGGAAGGATAGACCTCACAAGTTTTTCAACCTGGTATTTTACCTCGCGGTACATACAGCGCCTCGCCTTCCAAAATAGTCACCCATCACGTAGTGGCCAGGCTCAACGTTGCTTAACTTCGGTGATCTGGGGAGAACTGGTGTGTCACACGTTTGCGCCTTACTCCCCTTATGCAGTGAGAATCAACGGTAAATGAAGTAATATGGAAAAGTTATGGCGCCCTTCCCTACAGCTTGGTGTAGTTGGTTTCCCTTGAATATGGTTGATCACTTTACTTTTACTGTAAAACCGACATTGTGTCTAACCTAGTCTATGAGGAGAGCAAATAAGTAAGGAATGGTGTTTTGCTTTGTGATTACTCCGACCAACTTTCTTAAAACTTGCGCCTTTATTTCCTTTGGAAATATTAACATTTCTTATTTCAAATCGACAATCGAACATAAAAAATTACTTTTCATTTCATTTCACGTTTTAAACCTTCGTAGATTAGCTGTTGAAAATTGTATAGGAGACCAATGGGGTTCAGACATTTTTTTAACATTTAGTTGCTTTTATTGACTTTTTGAACTGAGAAGGAATCCGTATTTCTATGTGTTCATAAAAAAAACATAAATGGAAAGACAGGATATTATTAGTCATAAATCATTACGTTATCACGCCAATCTAGCAAATTCTGTATAAATAAACATTATTAAAAGTTCTATTTATAAATTACATTATATATATATATATATATATATATATATATATATATATATATAAATTTACATTATATATATATATAATTTACATTATATATATATATATAATTTACATTATATATATATAATTTACATTATATATATATATATAATTTACCTTATATATATATATATAATTTACATTATATATATAATTTACATTATATATATAATTTACATTATATATATTATATTTACAGTATATATATTATATTTAAATTATATATATATATAATTTACATTATATATATATAATTTACATCATATATATATAATTTACATTATATATATAATTTACATCATATATATATAATTTACATTATATATATACATATAATTTACATTATATATATATATAATTTACATTATATGTATATATATATAATTTACACCATACATATATATAATTTTCATCATATATATATATATAATTTACATTATATATATAGTTTACATTATATATATATATAGTTTACATTATATATATATATATATAGTTTACATTATATATATATATATATAGTTTACATTATATATATATATATATAGTTTACATTATATATATAAATATATATAGTTTACATATATATATATAGTTTACATTATATATATAGTTTATATTATACATATATATATATATGTACTTTACATTATATATATATAGTTTATATTATATATATACATAGTTTATATTATATATATATAGTTTATATTATATATATATAGTTTATATTATATATATAGTTTACATTATATATATATAGTTTTCATTGTATATATATAGTTTTCATTATATATATATATAGTTTTCATTATATATATATAGTTTACATTATATATATAGTTTTCATTATATATATATAGTTTACATTATATATATAGTTTTCATTATAAATATATATAGTTTACATTATATATATAGTTTACATTATATATATAGTTTGCATTATATAATATAGTTTACATTATAAATATATATAGTTTACATTATATAATATAGTTTACATTATATATATAGTTTACATTATATATATAGTTTACATTGTATATATATACAGTTTACATTGTATATATATAAATAGTTTACATTATACATATATATAGCTTACATTATATATATATATATAGCTTACATTATATATATATATAGCTTACATTATATATATATAGCTTACATCATATATATATAGCTTACATCATATATATATATATAGCTTACATCATATATATATATATATATAGCTTACATCATATATATATAGCTTACATCATATATATATATATATATATATATATATAGCTTACATCATATATATATAGCTTACATCATATATATATATATAGCTTACATCATATATATATATATAGCTTACATCATATATATATATATATATATATAGCTTACATCATATATATATATATATATATATATATAGCTTACATCATATATATATATATATATATATATAGCTTACATCATATATATATATATATATATAGCTTACATCATATATATATATATATAGCTTGCATCATATATATATATATATAGCTTACATCATATATATATATATATATATATATATATATACTAGCTGTACCCTGCCACGCGTTGCAGTGGCTCAATTTGGAGTAATGGAAAAATTCAATAAAAAGAGAAAATGCATGTTTCTTATATTAGTACAGCAATCCACTGCAAAAAGTTAAAAAGAAGGCGAAAATGAAAAAAAATTGTACTCTTGCAGAATTTGATCTGGATCCTCGGGAGTTTCTGTCAATCATTCATGGTTTAGACTTGACCAACAATCAGTGAATGAAGCTGAACGTAGCAAAAATGTTGAAACGCTAAATGTTTTTTGTTGTTGTTGTTTTACAAAAATGTGAGTTAGTAATTAATATTTGGTTGATGGTGGGGGGAGGGGGGGGTACTATACATAGATCCGAAAAAGTTGTCCAAAAACAAATAAATGAAAGCAAAGGTAAGTTACGTTTCTACCTAATTGGATAATTGTTTAGTGTTTTTATGTAATGTGAAATGTTTAATCGACTCAAAAAACAGAAATGGTCGCGGACTTTGTTGAATACGTTAAGTTTGGGAAAGTAAGTTGAAAACTAAAAACTATACAAAACAGTGTCTGAAACTCACCGAATATATGTTACCATGACATAGGCTGGCATAATCGGTGGGTTTCTGACAGTATTTTGTATAGTTTTTTTAGTTTTAACTCACTTTCTCTAACTTAAAGTAATCAACAGTGTCCACCACCATTTGTAGCTTTCAAATACCCCGATAAACACTGTTTTTCGAGCCGACTAAACGTTACATTAAATGAAAAGGGTTTGCATTACTAAACACAGATACAAAGAAGTTGTCAAAAAATAAATATATATAAATAAATGTTATCAAAGGCAAGAAAAGTAAATGTTCTACCTAACTGGATAAAATTTTAGAGTTTTTATGTAATGTATAATCGGTTCAAAAACATTCAATTTTTATCGGTATATCTGAAAAATACAAATGGCGGCAGACTGTATCGAACACATTAAGTTTGGGGAAATTTTGGGAAAATGAGTTTAAACTGAAAAAATATAAATACTGTTAGGAACTCACTCAATATATGTTACCATGACGTAGGCTGGCATATAATCGGTGGTTTTAAACTTTTGCTCGATACAGGTGACGACTTTTAAAAGTCCCTTTTAGTGATTACCTGGTTTGAGGATATTTGTACAACTAAACGGCAAATCTGCTCCAAAAAATCCGGTATTATTTTACTTTAAGGCCCGTTTCACGTTCATATATAACGAAATATTTTATTGTAGATTTCGGTGTCCTAAAAACGAATCTGCAAACCGTTTCCGTAGCAAAAAGAAAGTTTTCATGATATTCATGAAATTACTTTTTCGAAAAGTGGGTGGTAACTTTTCAATGTAAATTTAACTTAGAATGAGCACCCACTTTCTGGCCACCTGAGGGAGGGGTATTTTTCTGTGTTTCTTGGCTAAAAAGTTTTTTGTTTGATTTCTTTTGCATGGTAATAACCCCTGAACTCTGGGACTATTTTCCATTTCACAGCCGTAGCCTTCGTTTACGCTATGCCAATAAACATGGGAAAAAATCCCCCCTCTCTCAGGTGGCTAGAAAGTGGGTGCTCATTTTAAGTTAAATTTACATGGAAAAGTGATCGCCACTTTTTCAAAAAAGTAATTTCTTCATATCATAAAAACTATTTTTTTGCGACGGAAACGGTTTGCAGATTCGTTTTTAGCACACCAAAATCTACAAAATTTTTTTTGTTATTTACGAACGTGAGACGCACGGCCCTTAATGGAAAATTATATCAAAAATCCGGGGGAAAATAGTTTTCAATAAAAACAGCAAATGAATTCGATAGAAAAAAATGGATGCTATTTTTTTTTCTTTTTTGTGTGTGTTTCTTGACTAAAAAGTTTTTTGTTTGATTTCTTTTGCATGGTATTAACCCCTGGACTCTGGGACTATTTTCCATTTCACAGACGTAGCCTTTGTTTATGCTATGCGTGAGCATAAACGAAAACTCTTAAATATGCATTCGCGTACCAAACTGCCTTGTCAAAAAACCTTTAAGCCAATAAACACGAAAATAAATGCCCCTTCCTCAGGTGGCCAGAAAGTGGGTGCTCATTTTAAGTTAAATTTATATGGAAAAGTGATCACCCACTTTTCGAAAAAAAATTTCTTCAGATCATGAAAACTATTTTGGTACTCCTTGGGCGTTGAGTTCCATGGCGACCAACAGAATTATTTAATGGTCGTTCCCTTAGTGCCCCCTAGTCAAGGCTAACGCATGCGCACATAACATTTTTTACTTATTTACTTACGTGGTGGAGTTTCTATACTGATAGGTTTCACTGGATTATTATTGATTGAACACTAACCAGATTATGAAAAAAAATTGAAAAGAAAAAATCATTTAAACATTTGAAAGGGGTACTCACTTTTTAGTTATCACGTTCTGGTAAATCGGTCACTCATTTTTTTTTTTTTCTAAATACGGAAGTGTCTTCGGGAGATATAAAATGGTCGCATGTTGACGAAGCAATGTATCGGGAGGCTTACGGGATGAAAAATTATTCGTAAATTTTTAGATTAGGTCCACCTCCTCAATTTTCTTTTAAATGACAACTTGAAATGGTTTTCGACTATGCTGAATACGAAAATCGCATTGACATTTTGCAGAAATAAGTAGTTATCAAGATATAAAAAGTTGTATTATGCATTGTAATCTTTGGCGGCCATCTTTTTTACGTGCGTGTATTTGTTTATGGCGCGTGTGCACGTAAAAAGATGGCCGCCGAAGAATACAATGCATAATACAACTATTTATTTTCGCAAAATTTCAATGCGATTTGCGTGTTCAGCATACTCGGAAACCTATAAATGTCGTCATTGAAAGGAAAATACCAAATTATTAAACATATCTCCAGCATGTTAGTGAAACTTATAATACTTTAAAAAAAATTTTTTTTTTAAGTTTTGAAAAAAAACAAAAAAACTCACCTTTGATAAAACAATTTAAAAAAACACACACACACACTGACTTTTAACTAAATAAGTTAAAAAAAAATTTTT
>NC_136499.1:12274028-12276528 GCF_053919585.1 Euprymna scolopes | reverse complement strand
ATGTAAACATTAAAAATATACACATTATATAGAACAGCATTTCTCAACTATGGTTCTTTTCTTGTCACTTGGATCCTACTCCCATTTAGACATTGAGACTTATACACATTAGCAACATTTCTCAACCATAATTCTATTTTCCACTAAGATCCCACTCTTATTTAGAAATCGAGAACTATACACATTATATAGAGCAGTGTTTCTTGACCAGGTTTCTTTATATTTCCACTTAGATCGCACTCCCATTTAGAAATCGATAACTATAGACATTAAGAATAATTATGCATTCACATGTAAACATAAAGAATTATACACATTATATAGAACAGCGTGTCTCAACTATGGTTCTTTTCCTTCCACTTGGATCCCACTCCCATTTAGACATTGAGAATTTGACACATTATATAGAGCAGCGGTTTTCAACTAGGATAATTTTCTTCCACTTAGATACCACTCAGATTTGAACATTGAAAATTATACACATCTTATAGAGCAATATTTCTCGACCATAGTTCTTTTTCCCACTAAGATCTCAGTCTTATTAAGAAATCGAGAACTATACACATTATAGAGAGAAGTGTTTCTCGGCTAGGATCCTTTTTTCTTCCACTTAGATTTCACTCCCATTTAGATACTAACATACTTGTTTTCGCGTCTGAACAAAAAACAGTAGGCGGTCTGTTATTTAGAAAGTATTAGGAGGATATTACAAACTGTTTTTGTAAGTGCATATCCTACTCCTCCACTGTCTGAATTTGTATATTTATTTCTGTAATTTCTATGTTTATGAAAAATATTAATTTCAAATAGATTTTAGATTTTTAGTAGTATGATGGTTCCTAGAATAAATGTGGTATTTTGGTAGCTGCAAAGATTCTTGCCAAGATAGGGCTAGTTAATCTAAATTCGACCAAAGATCACTTGTTCCCCCACACACACACACACACGAAATGGACTAAATATATTGGTGGTATGTTCTATGGAGCACTCTACTGCGGTTGTTGTTATTGCTGTTGTTGTGTGCAGCGACGGAGACGTTCGTTTTCCTGGATATCTTTCTAGCTAGAATGTATAACTAAAGTTTCCTCTCTGCTGCAGATATTGACGGTGTGAGACTAAGAACACAAGCCCCGTTATGGACATGCATCAGAAGCAGGTATGTGTTATTGAATTCCTCCATGCAGAAAAAAATTGAACCGATCAACATTCACCGACTCCTGTTAAACGTTTTTTTTTTTTTTTTTTTTTTTTTAATTACATTTTCACCCCAAACAAGGCAAATTGCTACTTTGGTGTAGGGGGCTACTATCAGGGGCAACAACTACTGGGGTACTATGTAGGGATTTGGGCAGCAAGGTGTCGGTTCACGTTACACTTGAACTTCTGCACGTCAGTACTGTTGGGGAAGCAGGGACCTGGAATGGAATTCCAGAGTCTAGCGGTTCTGGGGAAGAAACTATTGGAGTAAAAAGATCTTTTACATCTAGGGATCTCTACAGCCTGTCGGGTTTGTCGAGGGTGCTCACGTCGTGGGGGCACAAGTGATTGCAGTTCGTCAGAGCATTCGCCACTAAAATACTTGTAGAAAAGGCAGAGGGATGCAGCATTTCGTCGATGGGACAGAGGCTGAAGCTTAGATGCCAGTTCAGGGCCTATCAGGTTTGCGACTCTCTTTTGAACCTTGTCAAGGAGCGAGAGACTAGTAGCAGATGCACCAGCCCAGATGTGGCAGCAATACTCCATACATGGGCGAGTGGTGGCCTTACGAAATCGATGCAGTTGATGCCAGTACAATAAGGAGATGAGTTATTTGATTTCAGTGCGAGTGAAAAAGTGAGCTTCGGACTTTTATGACCGAGGCATTAAAACAGGTTGACAAAAGTGTATTGGAAATGGTGGTTACTATATATAAACAAATAAATTTTGTAATATAAATTGTTGCTCGTTTTAATGGTACCACGACCGTTTATGTAGCTCTTACACAATTTAGTTTTGGAATTCAAACACCCGTCTAGCTGAATCCACTGTGAAAAATTTCCTCCACTCTTTATCTGTGCCTAAATCAAAACGTGGATTCCATGAACAAAGCTTCTTTCTTAGAACTGCACGTCTGTAGAACTCTGTTCCGTCTGCCTGCTTCCCACCTGACTACAACTTGGATGTGTTCAAGTCCAACGTTAACAAATTCCTAATGAACCGCCCCCTTAAGTAAACACTTCATCAAATCTCCACACTAACGTAATGTACTTGCAATAACCCTTATCCCTGAGTGGCTTCCGGGCCTTGATAACTGGTGACCACTGTGTAAAAAAAAATCGGAGGCCTTACTTCTGGAACGACCCTCGTATATATGAACGTTTCAGATAAATGCGTTTATTTCCATCCAGCCAGCCAGCGCAGCCGTATCCGAGATTGAACTCACTACACGAGTTTGTAGTGTAATCACAATCTTGTCGGTAGCTGAACACTTGATGCTTCGCCAGGGCTATCAAGGGTATTT
>NC_136499.1:12266528-12271528 GCF_053919585.1 Euprymna scolopes | reverse complement strand
CGTCCTCGTCGGGCGACTTAATAAATGGTTGTTTTCCACAGAAGAAACCAGTCCTGCTTATAAATATATACGATTGCTCTGCTTTTATTGCGCACTCTTCATAACCTTGTTTAATTCATTATTTATCATTGCATATCAAGTAATGCATGTGCTTGAAGCTTTTTAAAGTGAAGAGAGACTTTGCACCGAGACAATCCCACTCTCTGAACAACTGTCACATTGAAGCAAAAAGAGGAGCAAGTCAACATCATTGGATGCAGCAGTTGCTGCAGGTTTTATATTAGAGTTTTCTTTCTCCTAGGGAGGTTGCGTTCACCACGGTTTACATACATATATACATACATACATGTATTCCTACATACATGTATGCCTACATATATATCTGCATACATGTATGTATATATGTATGTACTACATGCCGCATGGTCGGATCACCGGCGACTAAACTGGTTCCCCCCGCCAAATTGTTTGGTTAGGAGGGTGGCTAGTCTCCCTAAAGGATTTAAAAAAAGACCTTCCAAGGGGCGAACGAACCCTTTTTCGGGGTCAACAGCCAACTAGCACCGAGTATATTTGTATGTATGCATGTGTGTGTTGGGGTGGAGAGGGCTTCGGTAAGCCGTGGTAAAGGCAACCTTTCTAGGAGAAGCAAATCTCTGATTTAAAAAACCATAAAGTGGGGGGCCAGTACTCGCATTAAGTTGTTCTGCAGTTCAACTTCTTGCTGGCTATCTTGTTTTTGCTTGTTGCTGGATCTCAACATTTTGAACCGAGAGAGAGACTTAGCTGTCGTACAAAGCTAAGACTCTGTAACATCATCTGTGTATAGTACTCCCTCAGGCATTTGTCTATAGAAATGGTCCTGTGGCGATGGAAAACTTGTGACGCGTGGAGGTTTGAAATGCTGGAAACATGTAATAATTGATCTCAATGACCGTCTTCAATATCACGCCTGCTTGAGCTTGTGAATTCACCAGTAGGACTAAAAAAAAAAGTCATTTTTGGGCTCATAGACATTAAGTGTCTGAGGGAGTGGCACTCGTCTGACAAGACGTAGCAATCATCATCATCATGTTTTTTGATATATATATATATATATATATATATATATATATATATATATATATGCATGCATATATGTGTGTGTACGTGCGTGCATGTGTGTATGTGTGTATACTCAGAGATGTATTTGTTTCTATTTATCACGTACCAACGTTTTGCCACACCCAATGATCCATCACAGTCATTATTTATCTCTCTCCCCTTCTCTCCCTATCATTCCTGCCCGTTCTCTTACATTCTAACACGCAAACATACACGTACACACAACAAAAACATACATATACACATACCCATGTACTCGCACTCTTTAATCGTGATATGTATTGGGGGTGGGCGGATTTTTACTATTAACTTTTTTTAAATTCAAAAGTAAAACAGCTATTAATAACTCTCAAAGTGCCATTCGTTTTAATCCCCTTTAGTTTGATCTTGCATTATTATTAGGGTCTGTGTGACAACAAGTCTCTACTCTCCATCTATCTCGATAACCTTTGCAAATGAATTTGCATCATCGTAACAGCCGTTTACCAGTGACTTCCCTGGAATTTAGGTGACGATGAGCTTCCGCAAGGTCCCAGTCATCTTTGCACTCATCTAGTTGATGTTTTTGGGGTTTTTTTTTTTTACATTTATCAAGACCCGGAAGCCACTTGGGAATAAGGGGCATTGCGTGTACAGTAATCAGTGGGATAGTATCATTGTAATCGTTAGTAATGGAGATTTGATAATCTGTTAAGTGCTTTATCCCCTTGGTTTTTACTGTCATCCTTGACCTATCTCGACTACTTGGTTGGGTGTCAGTCGATGCTTGGTGTTTTTCTTTTTTAGGGGAGGAGGCAGTAATTATCAATTTGATTTTATTATTTATTCTGTTATGTTTATGATTTTATTTGATCATTTATTTTTATCAACCCATTTATTTCATTTAATTTTTAAATGTCTAATCATAATTTTTACTCAAGCTATTATTATTATTATTATTATTATTATTATTACTACTACTACTACTACTACAATCTTACGTTTTCTCTATTTCTATTATCAGTAATGTTCCTCGTCGCTAATGGTTCTTATTATAGTCTATGCATGCATGTGTTTGTGTGCGTGTTTTGTGTTTGTTTAAATAGAAATACAAAAAAAAAATGTACTGTAAATTTACTATATATATTTATTTAGTTCACGAAAAGTTGCATTTTTTAATCTTTATATACATTTATTTTTTTGCAATTGTTTTAACAACAAAAGTTGATTTTTTAACAGACGCATACAAACACACGCATGCACGGAATATAATAAGAACAGAGATACTATCAGTGATTCGACAGACACACCCATTGGTAGATCTTGTTTCTTGTCTAGGGCAATGAACGCCGTTTCCCCCACTCCCGACACACCCCACCCCTAAAGCTGGGCATTTGAGAATGCTTGAGTACCACATATGCCTGAGCAATTAGATTGGGTTGACCTTCCTCTGATGGGTTGAGGGTACCGGATTGACAGTTACTGGCTGCTGTTTCCGACTGGTAGTACAGGAGCCCTAACTCTTTGGTAGCGCTTAGAGCGGCTGCTCCATCAACAGTTGAATAATATCGGGATGTTTGCAGTGCCATGGCGCGCATGGAAAGGGACCCTGCACTCATCCCCGGTGGGCTTTCCTGAGGCCACAGTCCTAGTTGATGGTGGGTCAGCTGATGGTCTACTTGTGATGCATGTGTGATATTCTGCATAACCTCCTGCTCGGCTTCCCCTAACCCAACTGAAACTCGTTAAAAAACATGATGACAGTACAATCTAAAAATAAGCTTAAACCAGGCTTAGGGTCAAACAAATTCAACTTGCCTCCTCCCTTGAGGCTTGCATTCACAAATATCCGTGGGCTTAGAACTAATTTAGCTGATGTTGAAGCATTTCTCCTAACAAATGCCCCGGATATCTTAGCACTAAGTGAGACTAACCTACACTCCTCCATCCCCTCTAACTACTTTAACATGCCTGGATATCTCCCACTCTGCCGTAAGGACTCTGACAGACATATGCACGGACTTGGAGTTTACATTCGTAATACCCTTCCCCTGACTAGAGAGACAAACCTAGAAACGGATGATCAAGCCTTTATGTGCTTTAGACTAATCATGCAACACAACATTAGCTACTTTTACTTTCTCTACCGCTCTCCTTCGACCCAAGACTGCACCATAATAAACAAAGTATCTGACAGCATAGACACAGCACTCTCCTTCGACACTAGCGCCCAAGTACATGTATTTGGTGACTTTAATGTCCATCACAAAAACTGGCTTGGATTCTCTACTTATACAGATGCAGCAGGCAGCGCAACTCATAGCTTCTCTGTATCTCACTCCCTATCGCAAATTGTTACTTTTCCAACCCGCTTCCCTGATCAGGAAGAACAACACGCATCACTATTAGATCTGTTTTTGACCACAATTCCTGATGATTGTGTAACGAAATCCGACAGCCCACTTGGGAACGCTGATCATGCGGTAATAATGGTTGAAATCGCCCTAAACTCTAGACCCAAAACTGAAGAGCCAGTGCTCAAAACAACCAGATATTATAAAAAGGCTGACTGGGAAGCTATCAGAGATCTTATCAGAGACGCCCCATGGGGAAATATTTTTTCTCTTCCTGCTGAACAGTGTGCAACTGAGACCACTGAATGGTTCAAAACTGCAATCGAAGCGCATGTTCCCATGCGGAAATTCTATAGCAAGCCCCACTCTCCACAATGGTTTACTTCGACTTGCGCAACTGCCATTGCTCAAAGGCAGCATGCATTCCGAAGGTTTAACCGACATAAGTCCAGTTCAAACAGACAAAAGTACATAGAAGCTAGAAGTAACGTTAAGAAAGAAATAGCGACAGCTAAGAGGGAATTTACGGAAACCACTAAAAAACGCATCGAAGCACAAAAATTAGGAACTCGTGACTTCTGGAAAATCTACAATAGTGTAGTAAATAATGGGCAATCAACGATTCCCCCACTAACCAACAATCACGAGGTTCTTTGCTCAGCAACCGAGAAGGCTAACATGCTTGCCAGTCGGTTTGCCTCCAACTCTACACTGGACCCTTTAAACCACCCCCTACCTGACTTTCCTATGCGGACAGATGCCAAGCTAGACGATCTAGAAATCACCCCTGCTCAGGTGCATGCTATCATAAAAAACCTTGACACTTCCAAAGCATGTGGACCCGACCTCATCCCAGCTGTGCTATTAAAAAAGTGCTCAGCCGAAGTAGCTCCAGTTCTCTCCAAACTCTACAACAAATGCCTTAATGAATCTTGCTTTCCGAGCTGCTGGAAAACTGCTTCTGTGGTACCAGTATTCAAGAATTCTGGCGAAAGAACTGACCCATTAAATTATCGCCCTATTAGCCTCCTCCCACTTTTTGCCAAAATATTTGAGACCTTAATTAACCATGCTCTAGTCCAGCACCTTACAGATGCTAAACTTCTGACCGACCATCAATATGGATTTAGACAAGCCCGTTCCACGGCAGACATCCTCACTGTAATCTCTGAACGCATATACCATTCACTGGACAAAGCGGGAGAGGGCAGAGCGGTAGCTCTAGATATATCTAAGGCTTTTGACAGGGTATGGCATGAGGGTCTCCTCAGGAAGATTAGATCTTACGGTATCACTGGTAGAATACTTAACATAATTAAATCCTTCTTAGATAAGAGAAAAATCCAGGTTGTCCTCGACGGTCGTACGTCTAAACAATATAATATAAATGCCGGAGTGCCCCAGGGATCTATCCTTGGTCCTCTGCTGTTCCTGATATTCATAAATGACCTCCCCGATAAAATTGCCTCTGAGATGGGTATATATGCTGATGACACCACACTCTATAGCAGGCACGACAGGAAAACAAATGAACATATATCTAAAGTAATGGCAGAAACACTG
>NC_136499.1:12259028-12261528 GCF_053919585.1 Euprymna scolopes | reverse complement strand
CATATCCCCGACAAACCCGCTTAGCAATAAGATCTCACCCCTTCACTGTTGTTGTCCCTAAATGCCAGAAAGCTTTCTATTCTAATAGTTTCTTCCCTCGAACAGCTAGACTTTGGAATTCCCTTCCTTCTGCCTGCTTCCCTTGCTGTATTGATATGCAGAAGTTTAAATGTAACATGAACAAATATCTTGTTAATCTTTCCTAGACATGGCCCCAAACAGTAGCCCCTTGCGTCCAAGTGGTGAACGTGAGTAAAAAAAATAAAATAAAAATTTCACAGGACATACTGAAAACATACTGAATTTTCAGGAGTCTACGACAATTTTGAATGCATGTATAAAAACGTACAAAAACTTATTTAAGGCACCTAGTATATCTCGCCACAACAGCTTTTTTCCGTGGTGTCAACATCAAAATAGTTCAGAAGGACAATAAATTCAGCAGGACGGAGCACCTGATCATTCAGCTTCCCTTCTGCAAGACTTGTTGGACCACAAACTGCCCGATCGATGGATTAGCTGGCGGAGAATGTTTGAATAGCTGTCTCGTTCGTCAGATTTAACATCTTTGAACGTTTTCCTCTGAAGCTAAGTCAAGTAGCAAAGCCTCGATCATCGTTGAACTTAAGAAACAAATCTGAGCTTTCATTGCTCGAGTGTCGCACAGTGTTTGAAAGATTATCTGCAGTTGCATATTTCATCATCTTCAATTTTGTTTTAAATTTGTTTAATAAAACTGTATGACTACTTGCGGACTAAATACATACACATTGCCGGTCGAAATGAACAGTAATATCGTGAGTTTTTCGTTTACGTTGGGCGTCCATACAATGGAAATAAGTTACAGTCTCCTACAAGGATATTGGAGATAGACCGTAATAACCAGATATATTCTGACACTATATTAACCAGATTACTTAGATAAATATTTTTACAGTTTTAACAAAATAGCTACAATAATTTCACTGGGTCTCCATTTACGCTAAACGTTCACAGAATACCGAGCAGCAATATATTACATATGTAAGATGCCGCTGTGGAATTTCCACGGGTCTTGCTAGTAATATATAATTAAGGTTATGTTCTCCGTGATATAAGCAATAAGCATTGTTCAAATTTTAAAATGAAATATGTATGATATACGTTAATAAGTCAAATTACAACGCAATATTTTGTGAAATAAACAATCATTTATTTGTTTAAAATTAATATTTCGACGTAATACGACATCGTTAAATTGTTTTGTTTTGTTTTTGTTTTGTTTTTTGTTTTATGTTTTTTGTTTTTTTCTCGCCATGGCGGTAAATGGAAGAATCAATAATAGAGCATCCGTGTGCTGTAGGTCAACGGTGAAATATTCATTTTATCGATTTAGATTTTGTTATTATCATGCATATATCATATACTATTTTACGTGTCGTTCGAAAGCGGAAATCGTTTTTCTTTTTAATTGCATTTTCACCTCAAACAAGGCTCGGTGACCCTTTGATGTAAGGGGCTACTATCTGGGACATAATTTGCTGGGACACTATGTAGGGAGTTGAGGAGCAAGGTGTATGTTTACATGAGGCTTGAACTTTAGCATATCAGTACAGTTAGGGAAGCAGGGAACAGGAGGGGAATTTCAAAGTCTAGTAGTTCGAACGAAGAAACTATTAGAGTAGAAGACGTTCTGGCATCTAGGGAGAATCTACTGTGTACGGGTAAGATTTTCAACTTGTCGAGTTTGTCGAGGGGGTACAAGGTCTTGTAGTTCATCGAAGCATCTATGATTAAAATACTTGTAAAATATATTCTATAGCATCGTTGAACTTTAAAAAAACAAATTCGAGCAGCCATTGATTGATTGCAGTTTAAGCCAAATATGCAGTTCAGTCCCGGAAAGACTAGCAAAATGAATTGAGCTCCATGGAAATCACACGGAACTTTAATAAACGTTTCATTGAATGTTTTAATAAATGTTTTAATAAATGTTTTATTAAATGTTTTATTAAATGTTTTAATAAATGTTTTATTTAATGTTTTAATAAATGTTTTAATAAATGTTTTATTAAATGTTTTATTTAATGTTTTATTTAATGTTTTAATAAATGTTTTAATAAATGTTTTATTAAATGTTTTATTAAATGTTTTATTAAATGTTTTAATAAATGTTTTATTAAATGTTTTATTAAATATTTTATTAAATGTTTTAATAAATGCTTTATTAAATGTTTTAATAAACGTATCTTCTGCTACAAAAACTTCAGTTGCATTGTTCTTTCAAATATTGCATCCCTGCCTGTTTTACAAGTAATTTAATAGAATGTTCCCTGATGAACTCCTAGCACTTGTGCCCCCGTGATTAATTTTAAATTTGCTGTTTTTTAAAAATATGACAAGTGCGGACTTTCTTTTTCGCGCCACTGAATGCTTCCTTGTTTTTTATTCAATTTCATATTGCTGCAGGAATGGCAAAATCTACGATTTAGCAGGTTCTTTTTTTATTGTTGATTTTTTT
>NC_136499.1:12106528-12251528 GCF_053919585.1 Euprymna scolopes | reverse complement strand
GCTTTACTACAATTGTTCTTATGTTTGTCAACAGATTAAAGTTGTTTAGTTGTAAGAAAATAGCGACAGTATAGTTGTAATAAAGAATAGTTGCAAAACACCCCCGCTCTTCCCATGTTAAATAATAATTTCGAAATAATAACGTTAATATTTCAGTGCGCAGGTAAAAATCTGCAAAAGAAGCGATTTGTGTTTATTTGTTTACGTTGTTATGGGTTAATGTTTATGCGCGCATGCGCAACCGGATGTCGTAAACCGGAAAGTGTGTTACATCACTCGTTACAAGGTCATTTGAATTTTATAATTATATGTGTGTGTGAGTGTGTGTGTGTGTGTGTGTGGAAATATGTATTTTTCAATTATATTTCACATTTTATTTTATCAATCCTGATATCATGAAGCTCAACATAATTAACGAGCATATAACATGATGTTGAGCATCGTACAATTAAATTGTAAGATAGTCAACATCATGAAAGTCTTGTCATTTATTTGTCATGTATTAGTGGGCTGGCAAGTGCACAGGGAAGACAACAGAAGCAGCAAAACTGAAACTGGCCTGCAGGACACTATATATACAAGTGTATGCAAATTAGGGCATATTTTATTGGTTAGAAAGTATAGGTTCTTTTTTACTAATTGTTTTCCTTTGAATAGTATTATAATCTTCAAAAAGCCTGCAAATTTATATATATATATATATATATATATATATATATATATATATATATATATATATATTGAGCATAAAGATTAATAATTGTAAATTATGAATCAGTTTCAAAAGGATGAACAAACAAAACCAAATTGAGTGTACGATCGTTTCGGAAACGATATTCATTTTAATAAAATTGACAATAAACATTGACAATAATTGACAAAGATTGTGTTTTGAATTTAGTCTCCTCATTAGCAAAAGTGGTGGTGGGTGGAGAGTTTAAGACACCAAAATAAAACTAGCAGTTTTGTAGTATGTAAGGTGGATAGTCCTTATTGAGTTGCATTAGAAAATTCATTTTAAAGTTCGTCCGTACTTAAGTGGGTATGTTGTATTTTGGTCACAAATGGATTATTTTAGATAATTGATTTTGATTGTTCATCTTTTTTAAACTGAATTATAATTTACTATTATTAATCTTTATCCTCAATATTAATATAGCTCTAGGATAAATATATACCTATTGAGCTTATTACATATCTACAGTACTATGAGCACTGTTCTTTTAAAGTGTTAATACATTAAAATAAACTTGCTCTTTAAACTCTTGGTCTAATTCTCGCTAAAAAATATTATATAATTTTTAAAAACAGTAATCTACGGACACGCGTGTTTCGAATACGTACTCCTCCTTATATATACACGTGTGTGTGTATACATATTTGTATATATAAATATGTCTATATGTATATATAACTATGTCTATATGTATATATAAATATGTCTATACTTGTATAAATATGTCTATACGTATATATATATATATGTATATATATATACATATAAATATCCCTATATACATGTATATATATATAAATATGTCTATATATAATATATATATATATATATATATATATATTATATGTCTATATCTTTTTGCCAATTCTATAAGTTCCAAATCTCAGTGACTATTGATCAGAATTTAACAAATGAAGTCTCGTTGGAAGTAATGATCTGAATGTGTAGAAGGCTATGTAACATTTGCTCCTAGGGTCGCACATTAAGGGGATCATCCATCATCTAGAGCTTATTTTGGGCACTTTTTTACAGCCATAACATGTTTTAATCCTAGTCATTTGTTTTTCTAGTTTTGCATATGAATCACAATATATCTGATATTTCCCCCAAACCCTCTGCTGTTGAGGGATGGGGAGACTAAAACTTGCTATTATGGTTTCAAATTATCTGAAATAACAACAAGGGAAGACTTCCCCATTTCTCTTTCTTTCCTCTCCTTCCCCCCTTTTCGGAGAGAAGATTAAAGGAATATATATATATATATATATATATATATATATATATATATATATATATATTTATATATATATATATATATATATATATATATTCCTTTAATTATTAAAAAGTGAATTTATATATATATATATAAATTTACTTTTAATCATAAATCATAAAAGTCTTCCCTTCCTAATTACAATATATATATATATATATATATATATAATTGTTAAATAATTTATTAAATCTCCACTTTCTAAGTCTTTTAAGTAATTGTGATTTAAATTCATATATTTCTAATCTGCGTACTGACGTACGCAGATTAGAAATATATGAATTTAAATCACAGTTTAGAAAGTAAAGTTTATACTGACCTTACTTCTGAACGTTTCCGTGTACATGTTTAGCTTCAAACTTGGTATTTGCTAATCCAAGAAATAAACAAAAGGTTGGATTACTACTTCTTTTGGATCGTTTATAAATTCAATCGCTTTTCGCCAGGAAATAAAACCAGAAAATTATCTGAAACCAGCAACAAACACAAAGAGCTCACACAATCAGACACATGAAATAATAGTCACATATATTTTTCAAAGAATATTATATTTGCATATATCAGTTTAATGTTCAAATCGTTTGAGAGCATGGACGCC
This sequence comes from Euprymna scolopes, assembly GCF_053919585.1. Taxonomy (NCBI): domain Eukaryota; kingdom Metazoa; phylum Mollusca; class Cephalopoda; order Sepiida; family Sepiolidae; genus Euprymna; species Euprymna scolopes. The sequence goes on along the minus strand of NC_136499.1, from coordinate 12,248,918 downwards.
ATATTGCTTGTTGAACTAATATAGCAGTTTCTATTTGCTGTACGTATATCCTTTTATCTTTGGATGAGTTTCTGTTTTCATTTTCCACTGAGAAAAGAAATATGATCATTTATTTATCGCATTGACTAATACCGGATTTGAATTTAGAAATTACTTCGAAATGTTCGTAAAATACAACTTGGTACAAAACTCTATTTTCTGGCATTTGATTTAAATGCTATATTATATATACATATAACTATGATATTTTTTTTATATATAATAGCATTTATATATCTTCATACGCTAGTATTTCATGTTTATGCGATCAAAAGTGTATAAAGAGATATTTACTGCTGGTCGAGAAATTCGAGCCCAGCCTATAATGCCATCCTGAGCAGACTAATTTCATCCAATTAAAGCCACAGGCAACTACCACGTAATTGAAAGGCAATTAAATACCGTTTTCTGGCAGGCTTTCATAGTTGTCTGCAGATAGAATATTTAAAAACAGGAAGTTGAAATGATGCGTTTTGCTAAAGTTTTGTCGAATTCGAGGACGAGAATTCATCTAACTTTGTAAATTATCCAGCTTAGTGCTCTACCTAGAAAAACAAAGACGTGGAGAAGGTGCTGCATTCCTCGTATGAAACAATATATAATAAACATAGTAAGCTTATCTTATTTGCGTTTGGAATGTTTAGTTGGGTAACGTATCCCCATATCGGATTGTCCTGACAAACCCTGGTACGGACAAACCGAAAATACTAGTAGGCATTAAAATATTAAAAAGCATTAAAAAACTAGTATTCATTCTTATACTCGTAGTACTTGAAATACTAATAATCATTAAAATACTCGTAAATATAAAAAATACTAGTAAGCATTAAAATATACGTCGGTATTAAAATACTAGTGAGCATTAAAATACCCGTAAACATAAACATACTCGTAGACATTAAAATACTCGTACGCATTAAAATACTTCTATGAATTAAAATACTCATAGGCATTAAAATATTTGTAGTCATTCAAATACACGTGTGCATTAAAATACTCGCAAGCATTAAAATATTAGTTGGCATTAAAATAGTCGTAATCATAAAATTCTAGTAAGCATTAAAATAGTAGTGAACATTAAAATACTAGTCAACATAAAATTACTAGTGAGCATTAAAATACTAGTCAGCATTAAAATACTACTGATCATTAAAATAAAAAGAGGGGCATTAAAATACAAGTAAGCATTAAAATACTAGTATTCATATAAATATTCGTATGCATTAAATACAAGCATGTATTAAATGCTTATAGGCTTAAAAATAAGGATGAGAACTAAGATACACATAGGCATAAAAATACAAACTATGGATACCCACTCTAAGGCTGCCTGCGCGTGAAATTTTTGTGGCGAGAGTTGTGTAATCTCCAACTACACTTCCTTCTCCTGGGTCGACATTGTTGAATACCAGTGGCAAGTGGGGGTTCAGAACGACTGGAAACAATGCCGAGATAAGCGGAAAGAATAAGCGCCTAGAATTCCCAAATGGTCACCCATCTGGTACTAGCTAGGCTCAATGTTGCTTAACTTCGGTGATCTGACGAGAACCGGGGTGTTAGAGCATTAAAATTCTGGTAAACATTAGTGTGCATTAAAGTACTGATTAGCATTAAATTAAATGTGTATTAAATAGAAGTAATAATTTTATACTCGTAGAAATAAAAATACTAGTGAACATTAATATATTAATTAACATTAAAACACTCGAATGCATTAAATAGTATTAAGCATTAAATACCCGTGGGCCTTAAAATATATGGTAGAATAAATAAATTTATAGACATTAAAATACTTGTAGGCATTGAAATATTAGTGAGCATTAAAATACTAGTAAGCATTAAAATACTCGTAGGAATTAAAATACTAGTTAGTATGTATATACTCGTTAGCATTAATTAGTAGTGAGTATTTAAATACTCGCGGGCATTTAAATACCCGTAGGCATTTAAATCTTCCTGGGCATTAAAATCTTCCTAGGCATAAAAATACTAGTGAGACAAAAATACTCCTAGGCATTAAATACTAGTGAGCACTAAAATAGGAGTAAGCATTAAAATTAAGATAAACATAAAAATAGTTGGATGCATAAAAAGTAAGCATAAAAATACTAGTAATCATTTAAATACTCATAAGCATTGAAATACTCGTATGCATTAAAATACTTATATGCATAAAACACTAGTAAGCATTAAAATACACGTAGGCATTAAAATACTAATATGTATTACATGATTGTAGGCTTAAAAATACTAGTAGCATTAAGATACTTATTAGCATTAAAATACTTGTTAGCATTAAAATACTTGTTATTATTAAAATAATCGTAGACATTAAAATACTCGTGATCATTAAAATATTAATCAGAATTATATTGTAGAAACTAAAATACTAGTTTGTAGTAACACCTTCATAGGCTTTTAATTAATAGTAAGCATTGAATACTCGTAGGCCTTAAAATACAACTGAGAATTAAAATACTAATTGCATTAAAATACTAGTGATAATTATTATACTCGTGGGTATTTAACTGGTAGTAAGCATTTAATATACGTGCTCATAAAATACTAGTAAGCATTAAAATGTTAGCTTGCATTAAAATCTTTGTAGATAAAAAACCATCGTAGATATTAATATACTTTCGTAGGCATTAACATACTTGTAAGCATTAAAATACGTAGAAGATTTTTAATAGTAGTTAGCATACAAATACTTTTTAAGCATTAAAATACTCGTTAGCATTAAAATATTCGTAAGCATAATAATACTAGTAAGAACTTGAATATTCATATACATTAAAATACTAATGAGCATTATAATACTCGTAAGCATTATATACAAAATACTAATGGGCATTAAAATATTAATGAACATTAAAATACTCGTAAGTATTAAAATACTAGTGAGCATTTAAATACTCATAGATATAAAAACACAAGTGAGCTTAAAAGTACTCGTTTGCATTAAAATACTAGTAAGAATTAAAATACTTATAGCCATTTATATACTAGTGGGCATTAAAATACGACTGAGAATTAAAATACTAGTTAAGCATTAAAATACTTGTAGGCAGTAAAATACGCCCAAGCATTTAAATACTAGTAGGCGTTAAAATACGAGTGAGCATTTAACTAGACGAATAGAACTACTCGTGCATAGAAACACAATGGAGTCTCGCTGAAGTTTCCAATATTTTAGACAGAGGATGAGACATAAGTTGTCCATGAGAGGAGAAACGAACATTTAATTAACAATTACTTCTTACTTTGTTTTTTTCGATTAGTCTTAAAGATGAGTTTCAGAGACGCATATGGACAACATCTCGAGTTAACACTCGCTTAGACTATCTCTGAATTGTCACACACATCTTGCCTGTATTGCTCCCGAAAATAGATTGACTAGAAAGTCTGATCTGCCTCCAGAATACATGACGTCATCTCTATGTCATATCATTCGACATCTGCATTTCTAGCGGGTATTGTCTGGGGGGCTAACCCCAGTTTTAATAACGCTATCTACAGTTGGGTTCATTTCCATTTGTCGCCGGATTACTCTGACATATACTCATGTAACCCTCACCAAAATTCGAACTAGACTCATTTGCTATTTACTGGCGCAGGGTCTCAATTTTTAACAGACTAGAAGATGTTCGCGGCGTTGCCCGGTATTAAACTAACCTTAAATTTCATTAAAAAATGAAGATAAACAAACGGACAGAAACTGAGATATGTACCTGCGAGCATTATATTTTTTTATATTGTTTTTAAACAGTTCACTTCTTGTTATAAAAATACTCGAGCTGAGATCGAAACCAAAACCTAAGGACAGTGAGTCAAGCATGATGACCATAGGACCAGCTTCACATAATTGTTAAAAAGCATTTTCACACCAACTTATACTTTACATAAGCGAGCTGTTTTTAACTAGATAAAAGTCCGATGTTCCGTTGTACCAATTTTTCAATTTTTACCCCTCAGTAGCCCTTTTTCCGGGTGAAACCCGATTAAAAGTGTTCCACGTATCTGAATACCATATATACCAAATTGTATGTCTGTAGATAAAAAAATTGTTGAGTATATAGGTTGACAAGTATCCTCACACATACATATTCTCACTTTTATAGGTATATAAAGATAGATTTAGAACTCTCTATTTAACTATGAGTAAAAGATTAGAATTTCATTGTTTTTATTCATTTTTTTCTTTCTTGCAATAATCCAAAGAACTGATTTGGAATAATAGAAAAAAACAAATGTTGCTATTTACAATGTGCTTACAATTGTCCTCGTCCGAGAAACATAAATGTATTGGCTTAGAGGAATTTTTTTGATGAATTCTATCCTGAGTTCAATCCCCATTAAAGAAAAGTTAGACAACGTCATTTATACAAGATATTTAAAAAGCGTATAAAACGAGACCCAAAAGCAGCTATTGTCATTGAATCAAATAGTGGATTTAATATAAACAAACAACCAGGACAAACGGCACCCAATGAAAGGCCTGGGAGTTTAAACGCCGAACCGATTTGAAAACAACTACAACCAGATTGAAGACAGCTATTCAAAACACAGAAACGATGCAACTAAAGATGGAACCGTGAATAATAAACATAATAGCATTATTCCATCTTAGAAATATTGTCAAATACTATTCACACTTCTATATATTCGGTTTCTCTTCATGTTTTGTCAACTCCAAAAGATAAGAAGGAATTTTTTAAAGTTTAGCATGATTTGTTTAAAATACATTATTTATTACCAGCGGACATTTTTGTTTTGTTTTCCTTTTGCAATGCTTAAATAGAACGAAAAAAAAATGTGATATGGAGTGTTTGGAGACTAAGTTGCTAACAGATGTGCCTGTTTAACGTATAATTTCTATCAGAAATATTAGACAAATCCTATCAAATTGCATGTTCATAGTTTTAACGGTTCTGCAGTTATGTAGAAGACACATAAACGACACACACACATATATAGTAGTAAGTTATGAAAATATATATGGGAATTAAGCTACACAGAATATTTCGCGTTTAATTCTCGTGAGAATTCGTAACGCTTATAAATTCTCACGAGAATGAAACACGGAATATTCTGTGTAGCTTAATTACCATATATATTTTCATAACTTATTACCTAGTTCTACCTATGAATTGAGCACTGTTGCAGTAAATACAGATAAATTAATGCATAAAATTATATTTTCGTATATTAATTTATGTTTTTTTTACAAGGTGGTCACCACTTATCAAGGCCCGGAAGCCACTACGGAATAAGGGTTATTGTAAGTACAGTACGTTAGTGTGGAGATTTAATAAAGTGTCTACTAAAGGGGATGGCTCATGAGGAATTTGTTTACGTTGGACTTAAAGACATCCAGGTTGTAGTCAGGTGGGAAGCAGGCAGACGGAACAGAGTTCCACAGGCGTGAAATTCTAAGAAATAAGCTTTGTTCATGGAATGTACGTTTTGTATTTAGGCATAGATAAAGAGTGGGGAAAGTTTTTGACAGTGGATTCAGCTAGACGAGTGTTTTTCGTAAAAGATTGGTGAGGGGGGCCAGAGATTGGAGTTCAGACGAGCACCTTCCATGGAAATAACGATAAAACAAAGATAGGCTTGCAACGTCTCTTCTGTGGGAGAGAGGTTGCAGGGTAGAGAAAAGGGCATTCCCCACTAAGCCACGAAGTCTATTTTGTACTCTGTCAAGGCAGGATATGTTATTTTTAGCAGCTCCTGCCCAAATATGGCAGCAGTATTCCATCCTTGGACGTACTTGGCTTTTATATAGATAGAGAATTGCATCAGTAGTGAGATATCTTCTGGAGCGGTAGAAGAATCCCACCATCTTTCCAGCGACCTTGGCAACAGACTTGATGTATATGTTCCATTACAGATCAGGGGTGAAGGTCAAACATGGGGCTTCTCCTAGACGAGAGCCATCTATTTCAATTGATGCCAGATGGGGATCAGAGCGTTGATGGTGTAAAGATAGAAGTTTGGTTTTAGATGCATTAAAGGTAATAAAGGTAATTAATTTATGTGATTAAATGAAGTAATCATATATATATATATATATATATATATATATATATATATATGATTATCTCCACAGCCAAACAACGTCGCAGCTCACAAAATGTATGGCAGCCAACAAACCGGAATTTCCAGACTCTATTGGCTGTGGAAATAATTATATAATCTCTCACATTCTGAATATATATATATATATATATATATATATATATATATATATATAAGTCTATAGCTATAAATTGATTAAGTGTCAATATATCGTTAACGTAAAAATAAAAAACTAATACTTTTCAAAAGTGCTCAATACATTTTTTCTGACAGCGAGAATAACTTGGAGTCCTGACGATACATGGAAATGTTGAAACGTTGATTAATCCGCCTAGACTCATTACAATAACTTTCTCTCACTTTCTTTATATATCTCTAACCTTGCACGAACAAAAACATACATACAAATAGAAAGTACCTCGAAGGGCGTACCCCTCGGACCCACCTCTTCAGAATACTACTTGAATAACTCTGAAAATATTTTTTTCTGGTCTTAGTAAGAAACCTATTATTTACACCCGATACGTCGATATTTAAAAAATCTTTTAAAAATGTCGAAATCTTTTTACTTTCACACATAAATTTATCAATAAGATCACATTTCCACACATACTAATAAACTCCATCTATCCTACACAATATAAAACCTACATGTATAAAAATACTTAAAACAACACTAACTTCCTTTATTAATGGAACAAATGCCTAGAAAAATATAAAATAGCCCTAATAAAAGAACGGATCTAACATTTCTACAATATTTCTTCATACAAGAAAATATTCTACAAAGAAACAACAATCAAAAACGGACACTAATAAACAATTTTTCGATCCACACATAAAACGTTTTATAAACGCTATGCATGAGAACACAGCCCCCCAAAATGATAACTTCAAGTTATAATTAAAAAAAGGCAATTTTATACTAATTATAAACTCAACGAAAAGCTAATGACCAACCTAATGAAACGATACACCAAACACATCGAACAATATAAAACGATTAAACTAATAAGATATTACACGAAATTTAAAATTTCCAATTTAATAATTAAAAACAATAATTCAATTAACCCTACACTTAGCTAAACAAATGCAATATACGAATTCTCTTGTCTTTTCGAAAAATGTTTTCCTAACCAATCTCTTAATTCATGTAGTAATTATATTTGCCATACAACGACAATCCTCTCCAGATACCTCACATAGAAGTGCTATTCAACCCCATGTTTCTTCTCATATTAAAAAAAACTAAAGTCAACCGAAATAAAAAATATATAAACCACTAACACTAAAATTAAGTACCTAAATAATTGGACACAAAGAAGTATTAATAAAAACATAAAGCCCAACATACCACAAATTAACTGTCACCGCACGAATTAATATATTATACATATTTAACAATTAACAATTATGTATAATAATGACCATATATAATTCATAGCAATAAAAATAAAATAAAAACACAATTAAAATAAATGAATGAATAACAGACTTAACCCTAACGCTAGCCCTATTCTTTCCTCTCTAACAACTTAAGTCAGAGAAACGAAATAAAATTAAATAAATAAAACCAAAATAAAATAAATTAGTAAATTATCTATATAAAAGCAACAAAGAAAGGCCTCTATAACAACAACAGCAACAAAATTACTCCTCCTGGTGATTATGGACCGAAACCCCTAAACAAAATGATTGACAAAAATCACTCAGCTACATAATACAAAATTTATCAACTGAAACTAAAAGAAATAATCGGTAGATTACAAAAATCAATAGCAAAAAATATTAAAAATTCTGTCGTATTTAATCATACATGCATCAATATATATATATATATATATATATATATATATATATATATATAATCAGACCATACATAACCCCTCTCACATTTGCTCCGAGGCCCCACACAGCTATCTAAATTCCGCTCCACCATCTAGCATGCTTTGAATCGATCTGTTACATTCACCATTTGAAAAGAGTATTTTTTTCCCGAGATTAATCATGGATATTGTCGCAGACATAACAAGTAAAACATTTTACCTAATACAATTGAATAAATATATGTATATATAAACATATGTGTATGTACTTATTGATTTGTAAATCGCCACTTGTTCTCGTCTACTTTTACCGACAATAACTTTTCATTTCATTCCTCGCATTGTGACAGCCTTCTAAATCTCTAAATCTTTACTATATATATATATATATATATATATATAGCGAGAGACAGAGAGAGAAAAAGAAAGAGAGAGAGAGGGGAAAAGAGATATATAATGCTTGGATGGTTGTTGGTTCACAGGTGTACACCTAATGAACATACGTAAGTACTTAACAACAAGTACGTAGTATTTCAGTATAAATTTTACTTATACAAATATTTTGGTAACATACGTGCATACATAATTCAGTTGTCACTTTATTCAAAGTTCAGTTTCATCATGCCACATTAAATAAACTATAATAATCTGACATTCCGAACATGCTAAGGAAGATCAATGATTTTATTTCGGTCGCTTTAACCCGGAGGTTTTCTTAATTCTCGAATGGACAACATTTAAGTAACTCAAACAAATGAAGTATTTAAATAAAATTATATATATATATATACATATATATATATATATATATATATTATATATATTATATATATATTATAAATTATAAATATATGTTATATATATTATATATTATATATATTGTATATATATATATATTATATATATATATATCATATATATATTATATATATATTATATTATATATATATTATATATTAAATATTATATATATATTATATATTAAATATTATATATATTATATATTAAATATTATATATATATTATATATTAAATATTTTATATATATTATATATATATCTATTATAGATATTATATATTAATATATATTTATATATATAATATATATTTATATATTATATATATTATATATATATTATATAGATATTATATAGATTATACATATATATATTATATATATTATATATATATTATATATTTATAATATATATATTATATATATATTATATATATATTATATATATATTATATATATATTATATATAAATAATTTTATATATATATATACATACATATAATAGATTATTTTGAATTTTTATGTATGCTCGTCTATAGAGAAACGTGTGTAAATGTTAGGTTTTTAGAAAGAACAAACAATTAGTAATAGAGCACCCGCCTAATTTCTACAAATTGAAAAAGCATTTTCACACACACACACACACATATATATATATATATATATATATATATATATATATATATATATATATATATAAATTACGAAACGAAAAAGTAACGTTGTCTTTAAAAAGACTTGCATTAATAATAACTTGCTGCTTATATATATGTGTGTGTGTGTGTGTGTGTGTGTGTGTGTGTGTGTGTGTGTGTGTGTGTGTGTGTTGAAAAAAAGACTTTTCTGATTTTTCTCTATTCTGATACAATTACTGATTCAAATTCTTTTAAAATCGATAAATATTTAGTTATAGAGCTGCTGATTTTTTTTTCGGATAATTAAAAGCCATGCAATACGTGCATATATATTCCCAAGCAGAAAAATATACACTTTTAGCGGGTTATATATGGATTTAAGTTTCACATGTCACGGTGGAATATTAACGTCTAAACAAAATCTTTAAAAAATTAAGAACTGTTTTTGGTATCGGAATACTTGCTTGCGTTTTGTTTTCGACGATCTGGCGATTTGATTGTTAAAAAAACGGGCTGACGAGTTATATATATATATATATATATATATATTATATATATATATATACTAGCATGGGTGGCCGGCGTTGCCCGGGTGTTTGGATGTGTATGCTGAGCAAAAAAAAAAAAAAACGGACAATTTTTTAACAGTTTGACCCCTACTATGATCCCCTTCACATTTATTGTTTTGGGCTCAAGTCGATTTATTAAGTTACATTAAATTCGGCTGTTAAGGGGTCAAAGTTCAACGATTTGACCTTTGAGAACTCTTCCAAACTCCTCCGACAGTTTTGGGTCTAAACACTTGAAATTTTAGAAATAGGTACCTTGGACATGGATCTAACTTAATAATAACTTGATTTGAGCCCAAAACAATAAATTTTAAGGGGTCATAATAGGGGTAAAAGTTAAAAAATTGACCGCTTTTTTTTTTCTTTTTTTTTTTTGCTCAGCATACACCTCCAAATACCCGGGCAATAGTTCCTAAATTAAAACAATAATGTATCAATCGATTTGTCGGGAGGGGCAGATTTTAGCTTCTTTTTATCTTTTTCGACATGTAAGCGATTTCTTTATTTCATTTTTTCTTTGTTCTTTCATTTTAAAGGTAAAACGAACGAAGAAAATTAAGGTTTATGAGATGGACATTTCATAAAGTCTGAATAAAATTGAAAAGATATAAACAAAATGGAGGAATGTGTCTGAAAAAAGAAAATAAAATAGAAATACGTTGAGGTCTTTTTTTATCTCCTTCTCCTTATATTATATTATAAGAATCAGATGCAGATGCAAAATAATATATATATATATATATATATATATATATAAGTGATGGGACGATTCTAATTTTGGTCTAAATTCCAGATTCCGATGGGATTACCGATTCTGATCCCGAAATCTTTTGTAATCTCTAAATATTTAGCTATAGAGTTGTTGATTTTATGTTTTATATTTTCGGATTATTGAAAACAAAATCTGTAATATATGTAATTTTGCAAACATAAAAATATATACGTGGGGGTAGAGGATCAATAGATTTTATCATTTGTACCAGCAATAGAGTATGAAATTTTAAACAAATAAAAACGTCAATTAAACGAATCGTTTATGGCATCGGAAAACGAACAGTTTTTTTTTTAATTCTGATATCGATCCCTTAAAAAGTTTTGATTATTCTGATTCTGATTAATCGTCCCAACATATATACATATTCATATTTATATGCATATATATATATATTTATATGCATATATATATATATTTATATGCATATATATATATTTATATGCACATATATATATATATATATATATATATATATATATATATATATATATATATATATATGCAGCATTTTCTCATTTAGACAAATATGATTGAATAGCACGGAGTTATTAAGCTTTACAATTTTCCTTTTTATTTTCTCCAATCTCCGAATAGTCCTTTTTGTGTTCTTTTCGAAATTGTATAAGTTAGATCCATAATCGCGAGCGCTTTCGACAGAAGTACTTCTATCATCCTCAGGCATTGTAGAAATAAATGTAGAAATTGTTTTTAATTTACGTATATATACATTTTTTCCTAGTCACGTGGTAGCTTGTTACAAGTTAGGTGGGCGGACTTTTTTTTTTTTAATTTTTATATATATATACATATGTATATACGTATATATTTACGTATATATGCATATATATATACGCATATATATACGCATATATATACGTATATATACGCATATATATATGTATATATATGTATATATATACGTTTATATATATGCACATATATACGTATTTATGCGTATATATACATGTATTTATATACGTATATATATACGTGTATATATATACATAAATATACATATATATACATATATATATGCATATATACACATATATATAAGAATGAAAAATATCATATATATATATATATATATATATATATATATATATATATATATAGGATATTTTTCTTCGTTCTTAGGGATATATTTCGATATTACAGATGATTTGTGCCGTGTCTACACATTTTCCTTTTATTCGTTCTTGTTGCCTATTTAATATTCCATCTGAACTAACAGAAAAATTCTCCGTTTTTTTTTGGAATCTAGAACTTTCGGATGATTTCGTAGCCATTTTCAAGAACCGATAGCGAGTAAAGAACTGGTACTTTTTAGATGTTGGCATAGATACTAACAATAACAACATCTCCGCATCAACGTATATAAAACCTCTTGTACTTCTTGAAACGAATTTTATTTCCGATGTAATACTCAGAATTGTCAGAAAGCCTATTATTCCGAGCTAAATTAACCCCCCTCTTACTATTTTTTAACACAAACGTAAAAGTATTAAACACCCTATAATCAATAGTTGCTTTCTTAACTAGAGATGCACAAATTAGACATTTTGATAAAAATCGCTAATAAACTAATTCACCAGTAAATAAATACAGGACCTTACCGAAATCAGCTGAACAAAAATTATATGATAAGCAGAAGATAGCGATAAGTCGCTAGAATATATACCAAAATTTTCCCCCAAAAGGTTCGTTTCTATTTTCATTTATTTATTTATGTATTAATCATTTTTTACACCCATGTATAAAAGCTGATTGTAAAAAATGTTAATCATAGTTGGTGCTGTTAAAAGTTTATGGTCGTATTATTATAATTATTGTTACAAGAGGGACCTGTGCAAATTCCACGGTGGTGTCTTTCATATGTAATATATTGTTGCTAGGCATTCTGTGGACGTTCCGCGTGAATGGAGTCCTCGCGATATATTGTATCTATTTACAATGCCTCCCCACGGGACAGAGTTAGACACCAGGGTCGTTTTTTTTAATGTGGAGAAAAGGTACAAAAATAAAAAATAAAAATGGCTCAATCGTGAAGGACTGCTCCTCCACCAAAAGAGAACAAGAAATGGAAGTGCAGCATCTGAAGAACAGATACTACACTTTGAGGTATTTATTTGCTCCCCCACAAGGCCGATTTTTAAAGTGAGGAGTGAAGGGGAAATGGGGACCAACTCCCCGGGGAGTAGGGGAGCTGGATAGTGACAATTGGTATGAAGGGTTGCCCCTACATTGACCAAGGTCTTATATGTGGGGTCGCCCCCACATATGGTCTTTGCTTGCAGTATCTGCCGGAACAGATGGTATTTATTTGCTCCCCCACCGAGCAAATTAGGCACAAGGCCGATTTTTAATGTGAGGAGTGAAGGGGAAATGGGGACCAGCTCCCCGGGGAGTAGGGGAGCTGGATAGTGACAATTGGTATGAAGGGTTGCCCCTACATTGACCAAGGTCTTATATGTAGGGTTGCCCCCACATATGGTCTTTGCTTGCAGTATCTGCCGGAACAGATACTACACTTTGAGATATTAAATCTTTTATTCATGTTAAAAAAAATACAGTCAAAATCAACGATGAACAAAAAACTTAGGCACATGGCCAACTCAAAAGGGGGGATTTTGGGGGTCGTTGGTCATCCTTGTCACTCCAGAACTGAACAAAGTCAAAAGTTTCTCCCAGCTAGTATTTTCTTTCACCATAATACCGCATTCACCCTTTCATATTTGGGGACGTCCTACTTAACTCCCAATTTTTAAAACATTTTTTATTGACGTGTAAAAACAAAAAAGATAACAATAAAATGGTACAATAATTCATTTGTGTCGAGGGCGGGGTAAGAAAAAACAAAAGGTGATTAGTAGGACCCTCCCAACCCCGTCTAGTTGATAGACTGCCCGTTCCACTGGGTTTGTAAAAGGAACCTCGCTTCTGCGGGTCAGTCTCTAGGTGGGGATGCCCTCTAGATGGGGGTGAATGGAGAAAAGAAATTTTTGCGGGTAAGGGATGGAGGTTAGTTTGTTTTTCTTTTTCTCCAAGATGGGTAAAATTTAGAGGAAGGGGTGAAAACAAAAATTGCAGGTAAGAGGGGATGGGGATCTTGGAGGCTTCCTAATCGGGGAGGGATGGAACACACACTCAGCTAGCTGAGAGGCTACTTGTTTAATTTTACTTTACAGAACTGCGCGTTCTACACCTAGGCGGGGAACACGTCTTGGCCCGAAGGCCAAGTAAAACTGTAAAAGTATTTATCTAAGTAATCTGGTTAATGTTGTGTCAGAATATATCTGGTTATTACGGTTTATCTCCAATATCCTTATAGGAGTCTGTGATATATTTCCATTTTATAGACGCCCGGCGCGAACGGAAATCTAGCGATATCATTAGGAACAGGTAACATTCAGCACAGTATATTTAAATTTCACGTGAGGACCAAAAGTGACATAATATTTTATATTGTTTTTTGTTTTACATTGCGTCTTTGATGATCGGGAGATCCTTTTTATTTAAAAGGATGATAGAAGACGATAACATAGTACGAACATTAAATTCTATATACTGATTTAATGTTCGTACTATGTCTTCAGTAGGGCTATGACAACAGCATATTCTTTTTGACTCTCGAGTATATATCTGACACAGTTAGACACAATTAATCAACAAAGAACCACATCACTCTACATAAAAACATATAAGATATCAATGGATATATATTTGAGAATTAAAACAAGGAAAATAATATGCTGTTGTCATAGCCCTAGTTATCACCTTCTTCCCTATTTTTTGATAAATAGGATCTCCCGATTGAATGATTTATAATCTGGAAACCGTGACGCAGTTATGTACGTTAAAGGTACTATGGCGTTAATATATAGATTATTAATATTAATTTATTATTCAAATTAGCATTTTGTATTATCTTTCTAATCTTGAAAATTACTGCATTCTCCGATGAATGTATACTTTTCTCATTGTTACAGAATGGATTGAGAGAGAGAGAGAGAGAGAGAGAGAGAGAGAGAAGATGAATGAAATATGTATGCAAGTACTTAGGAAAATAGAAGGCTACCCACCATAAGGAATGTTAAGAGGTTTTTTGTTTCCCATGATCCTTTGCAAAGACGGAGGACATTTTTTCAGTATGACTAGTTTTAAAGATGTCTGCTTCTAAATACCTATGTGTATTGGTCACTGTTAGCATAAGGATCAGATAATTCTATTCAATATAATCCAAATAAAAAATAAAACTTATTTATTACAGCAAATTTAAAGCCGCTAACCTTATCAACTCCAAAAATTCTTTCTCCTGGGCAAGATTTTTCGAATAAGATAAACCTTGTAGATGAATTTAAATGTAATCTAGAGGACAGTGTCTCCGACGTCGAAGAAAAACATTTATGAAGGCTTGACTACAACAACTTTGTCGAGACGTCTCACAATGCAACATATGATGCTAGCAAAATAGCGCATCGTTTAAATGCAAAAATTAACAATTCTATTCATAAGAACTTGAAACGTACAATTAATGAAATTAATTTCGATAACAATTGAAACATGATAAAAATCGTTTAATATTTATACTAAGAATCTATTACTACAGAAAACCAAAGTTATTAATATATATTTTAAATAGTTGCAGTGAAGATAAAGAACGTGGCGAATTTATCTGCCAGTTCCAGCTTTAAACTTGATATTTTGCTAAGCATCTAGAAAGAATCAAGGAAGAAATATGCATACACAAGTCTTTTGTAATACTTAACGATATATATATGTGTGTAGTCATATATATATAACTTCAAATTTTGTCTAGCATCTAGGAAAGATCAAGAAAAAAATATACACACACATCCTTTATAATAGTTAACGATGTATATATATATATATATATATATATATTTTTCTGCGTGTATGAAGGGTAAACATTTTTTTCGTGACGATTAAAGGTAACAGAAAGGCTAATTGACCGAGCTTTATCGAGAAGCGCTTTAACTTTTAATCACCTTTCCTTATTATTTGCAGTAAATACAATTCTGTATATCCCAAAATATCTTGCGTATACATACATACATGCGTATATACACATAGATATAGGTATGTATACAAATATACACACCGTTATATAAGTATGTCTAACCATATATATATATATATATATATATATATATATACAAATATATATGTGTATACATATATGTATACAAATATATATGTGTATACATATATATATATACATATATATATGTATACACACATATATATGTATACATATATGTATACATATGTATGTATACATATATATATACATATATATATGTATACATATATATACATGTATGTATACACATATATATGCATATATATATGTATATATATACATATATATGTGTATACATATATATACATGTACACATATATACATATATATATATATGTATACATATATACATGTATACATATATATATGTATACACATATATACATATGTATGCACATATATATACATATGTATACATATATGTGTATATACATATATATGTATACACATTTACATATATGTATATACACATATATATACACATTTGCAGTTTCATAATATACTTTTGCAAGCAAAATCCGATCCCGCATTTTGCTAATTCCTACCCTGTGATGAGAAGGTAAGTATTTCTTCGAAACTTCGCGGATTAAGGACTATCCACTTATTTAGTCTTTATTTATGTATACATATATATATGTATACACACATATATATGTACATATATATACATATATATATATGTATACACACATATATATATGTATACACATACATATACACACATATATGTATCCACATACATATATATGTGTGTATATATATATATATATATATATACATATATATATATATATATATATATGTATATATATATATATATATAGATAGATAGATATAAGAATGATGTTTTTTGTTTTGTTTTCATTACTTCTGTTACCTTTCATTTGTAACTTCCGGTCCGTTCTGCTGCGATCAAAATCGTGGAAGCAGCAAAATGTATAAACAAATAAAAACAAATAGTAAATTAAAAAAAAATGTCCACGATTGAGCTTAATAAAACAACATGGAAATAAATTGGTTCCTCAAACATAAATAAAATTCAAACCGAGGATAATCAAGAAGACATGACCAGTAAAGAAAAATCGAAAAAAAAAAAAATGAAAATCACAGAAAAAAAATTTTTTTTTTCATTTAAAAAAAAAAATGAAATAATACTGAATTCATTTTTGAACAAAAAATGTCGGACAATTGAACTTGAAGAAGAACACGAATTTTTGTTTTTATATTAAAATCATTGGAAATAAAACTTAGTAAAATAATTTTCTTTTAATTTTCTACCAAACAACGACTGAGCTTAAATATTACTGACTTCAAGCTCGTGTGATAAACACATGTTTTATGTGATTATACAAAATAAACATTGAATGTATGTAAAAAAAATGTACTCACACTTCACCGATCCTGGAGAGATTGAATAAAGAAAAAAAAGACTGTGTACTGAAAAATAATGATTTTCTCTCTTCAGAGAAAACATCTTTTTATAATATCAGACACCCAAGATATTCAACACCCTATTTTTCAACACCACTTTTTTTCCTATTGCACTTTGTGAATAAGTCTGTGTGTATGGACTTCGATATTTGTCAGACATATTGAATCGTTGGCAGCAACGATATATATATATATATATATATATATATATATATATATATATATATATATATATATATATATATATACTTCATTTAATCACAAATTAATATACGAAAGTATTATTTTATGCGTAAGCTTAAGTATTTACTTCAACAGTGATCAATACATAGGTAGAGCTAGGTAGTAAGTTATAAAAATATATATGGCAATTAAGCTACACAGAATATTCCGCGTTTCATCCACGCTAGAATTCGTCAGGCTTTTATAACTTACTATATATATATATATATATGTGTGTGTGTGTGTGTGTGTGTATATATATATATATATATATATATATATATATATATATATATGTTGTGTCTGTATCAATAACAACACGAACGCAGAAAGTAAAGGTAAAACAAATATATTAAGACGAAAAGATAATATATATTTACAAAGGTGCAGTTGTACTGCAGTTGAAAGATTGTCCGGCAGAGGGCGTGTTAAAGTTTTTCATGGCGCAACCGGCACATGCGTCTTGCCTATCCGACGTTCGACCACAGCTCCCCGGTCTTGCTGACTTGATACCTTTATCTATATCTTTTCACCCACGTATGCTAATTAGTGGGCGTCTCCACAACACCCCCTCCCAAGATTCGAAGTCGTGTAGATTTCAATATCTTTCCCTTTTGGGGTTCATTATCATTGGGTCTATAGCCTTATTTTTCCTTCCCGATCTCCTCGGTTTGGACATGGTCTGTGGTGGTTCAATATTAAACGTTTCGTATACTATATCAATTGGATCTTCCTGTTCCTCAGGTTTGTCCTGGTAGTTGTCCTTCCTATGACGTTTTCTCAATTGATTTTAGTGTCTTTTGTGTATCCCTTTTGGACCTTTTATCATGTAGACCAAGTCGCCGATACGTTTATCTACCGTACCCGACTCCCAATATAACATATTATTTTTAAAACATTTAAAATATACCTGATCACCAGGTTTAAACCTTTTACGTGATGTGTGTGTCGTTTTATATACGACTGCTTGCTTTGGTATTAATTTATCAAATGGTGATTTTATTTTTCTCGCAAACATTAATTCTGCTGGCGATAATTTCGACGGTGTGTTTGGGTTCTCAGTAATCCTGTATATTTGCAGGAACTGCTGTAATGCTTTATCCGTCGGTGTCCCTATCGATTTTCTACGGGCACGCTTTATCGTATCCACGAACCTTTCCGCTAATCCATTTGATGATGAAACGGTGGTGTAGTTATATGGTTTACCTGAACCGATTCACAAAAATTCTTGAAAACACTTGAAGTAAATTGTGTTCCGTTATCTGTGACTACAATGTCTGGTACCCCAAAACGTGCAAATATTTCATGCAGAAAACTTATTGTGTTATCTGTCGTTGGGTTTTGACCCGCTTTACTTCCGGCCATCTGGAAAAAAACTATCTACTATGATTAGGTAGTATTGTCCCTCGATCGGTCCAGCAAAGTCTAGATGAATGCGTGACCATGGATGGTCTGTTTTTTTTTCCAAGGTTTATGAACTATCGGTGGTGCCTTAGCGGCTAACGCACAACCTTTACATTTGTTTACTATTAATGCAATATCCACATCCATATTACGCTAGTAAACATAACTCCTCATAAGTGTCTTCATCCTATTTATACCCGGGTGTCCAGTATGAAAATCACGTAAGATTTTTTTCTGCAAGGTTTTCGGTACAACCACTCTTTCACTATATAATAATATCTCATTGCATAAGGAAAATATACTTTGCGTTTTGCCGTCATTTTCCCTTAATTTTTTCTTTATGTCTTTGATGACGTCGTCATTTTCAGCCTATCTTTTTATATCGGTAAGCGTGACTGGTAATTCTCTTATTATATTCGCCACCATATTATTTAACCCGGTTGAAAACTTGAAGCATATTATTTAACCCGGTTGAAAAATCTCCGCAGACTCGAATTTATTCCGATTTCTTCTTTACGTACACCGTAGGCGCTGCCCAAAAAGGTATAATTGGAACGTAGAGCTTCAATTACTGACTCTTCAAAGGTTTCATCCCTTTTCGGTATAAGCCTTGACAATCCATCCGCATGACCTATTTTTCCCGGACGTAGATGTTTTATTTGAAAATCATAATTTAGCAAGATCGTACCCCAACGGAGTAACCGATTTGCCGTATATACTGATAAGCCCTTTTTGGGGCCGAAAATGGTCACTAGGGGCTTGTGGTATGTTTCCAGTATAAAATGTCTTCCGTGCAGATAACGGTGGAATTTCGTCACCGCGAAAATAATGCTTAATGCTTCCTTTTCTATTTGGGAGTAAGCCTTCTCTGACGGAATTAGGGTCCCTGAAGCGTGTGCTGTAGGTTTCTTCGTTCCATCTGGCATCTGGCATGATAGGCTGTATACATGCTCCTATACCATACGAGCTCGCGTCACTCGCCACAATTATTTGTAATTTGGGGTCGTAATAAGTTAAGGATAAATCTGACGTCAAAGTCTTTTTAATTTCCTCAAATGAGTCTTGACATTCTTTTGTCCATATCCATGGTGTTTCTTTCTTTAATAATTCGTTCAGCGGAGCTCTTAGGTCATGCATGCCTTTGATAAATATTTGGTAGTAGTTCGTGAGGCCTAAGAAGCTCTGTAAAGTCGTCCCGTTATGTGGTGCTGGCATGTTCCTAATTGCTATCGCTCTTTCTGGATCAGGGCGTCGACCATCTTTACTTATTATTTGTCCTAAATACTTGATCTCGTCTAGACAAAACTCACATTTATTTTCTTTCACCTTGAATCCGTACTCGTTTATTCTTGTGAACACTTGTTTTAAATGCTCTATATGTTCACTTATGGACGCGCTCTTTATGATTATGTCATCCAGGTATGCACAAGCACAATCTAAACCGTTCAACATTGTGTCCATCGCTTGCTGTATAATCGTCGGCGCTTATCCGGAGCGGTAATCGGTCATACTTGAATAAGACTTTGTGTGTGTTAATGCATAAAATCTTTGAGCATTTTTCTTCTATCTGAATTTGCAAATAGGCGTCGGACAAATCTACTTTTAAAAAAATTTTCCCACCATTTAGTTTGGCAAAAATCTCTTCCGGGCTTGGTAAAGGGTAATGGTGATCTTGAAGCATATTATTTAACCCGGTTGAAAAATCTCCGCAGACTCGAATTTATTCCGATTTCTTCTTTACGTACACCATAGGCGCTGCCCAAACGCTAGTTTCGATTTTCGATAAAATGTCCGTTCTTTCAAGTCTGTCTAATTCGCTATCTATTTTGTCTAATCCGGCGAACGGCACCTTCCGTTTTTTCTTAAATACTGGTGTTGCATCCTTTTTTAGCTCGAACGAAGTTTTCAATTTATTACGTCTTTCCAGTCCCGTAGTAAATATTTCTGGGAATTCGTTCTTTAGCTCATTTTTAATATTTTCTGACGTTGTGGTGCAGCTGGTTATTTTTTTACAAAAAGCGTCCATCGGTTATTCTCAAAGGTTTAATTTTTCAATAAAATCTGTTCCCAATAAATTCTCGCTTTCTTTAATTACGAAGATTTTCAATTTCTTCGTCATGCCATTTAAATTAATGGACAGACCGACTTCTCCTTCGAATTTGATTTCGTCTCCTGTCACCGTTCTAGCACCCTTACTTGACTTTTTCAGCGTCGGTTTATCCAGTTTTTTCCAAGTGCTAACGTTTATTACGGACAAATCTGCTCCAGAATGAAGTTGAAATTTTATTTTTTTGCCGAAAATATTAACCAACACATATTTTCGTAAATTGTCTTTCTCTTTGTCGTTTGTTCTCATTTGATGTACTCTATATTTTGTTCTGCAACAAATACTCTTATGTCCGACTTTGTCGCAATTGACGCATCTGATATTTTTGTAAGGTCAATCCTTTCCCCAATGTTTATCATCACATCTTCCGCACTTATTACTTGGTCCCGATTTTCTATAGTTCCTTTGACTTGAATCGTAATTTCGTCTTCTGTAATTAGAGTTTGAGTATTTATAACTTGCGTAATCTTTTGGATTTTGACGAATCTCACACTTTCTTTGCCCTGCGTTTCTGTCAGATTTTTTAATCTTCCTTATGTACGAAACTCCTGCTTCTTCTATATCTCTGGAGTCTTTTTTTAGTGATACTGCCCTTTGACAATCTTCTGCTAACGTTATCAGTGTCAGACCTTGTTCTGTCTCTAATTTTGAGAGAACGCGTCTTCGGATCTCTGAATTTTTTGTAGAAACAAGCCCCTGTGCAAAAATTAAACATGTGAAGTCGTCCACCGTAAGTTCCGAGTATTTAAAATTGTCGCAGTGTTTATTCACTACTAACGCATATTTCAGGTAGTCCTGCTCCCCCGTTTTCTTAAGGTTCATACACGATCATCTCTTGTGAAAAAGAGACATGTTCCCTCCGAATAACTCCTTAAGAAGTTTTACGGTCTCAGCGAAGTCTAACTGATTCGTTCTCCTTGGCAATATGAAATCAACAAATTTGCAATGTTCACTGGTACCAAGCTTTCGAAGTAATAAACTTTCTTTCTTTGCGTTTGACCAGCTTTCGCAATCTGTTTCGAAAATATCTTCATACCTCTTAAAGTATGCCTCAAAAGTTTTATCCTCTTCTGGTAGGTACGTGAACACATCTATGCTGTTCACAATTGTTGCGTTGGAGAAAGTCGTATTGCTTTCCTGTGCAGAATTAGTCGTTAATCTTTCCAACAAATCTTTTTGACCAAGTTGTATTTGCTCTATACATTTAAGAAGCCGTTCATTCTGTCTTTCGTCTCTTTCTTGTAGTTCTTTTTTCTGTAATTCGTCTCTTTCTTGTTGACGCCTTCTCTGTACTTCGTCTCTTTCTTGTTGACGCATTTGCATTTCCGCGAATAACTTGATAAGATCCTCCATTTTGTTTTTCAAATTATTAAATCAGTCACTTTTACAATTTCCTTTCTTTAATAACTACGAACAACCGATTCCTTTTGTTACGTTATTAATTACGTACAAGAAAGAAGAAAATCCCTTCTTAGTAAACTGAGAAAAAAATCACTTTTTCTTTCAAAACCGTCTACCTAATAAGTTCACGGTATCCTAGCGAAACCTTTTTTTGTGCACTTTGCAGAAAAGGTTACTGCAACTTTCAAGTTTTTTTTTCTCGTAGGCACTTTGAAATAAAGTGCTTGCTGTTTATCTTGGTGTTTTGCAAGTATATCGCGTAGACAATTTCGTAGTTGCTGCGTTTTAAACATTGATTTTCCGAGTGAATTTTTTTTTATCTTTGACGAGTAAGTATTTCCCGAATACCACTGTTGAGTTTGATAGTGTATTTTCTCACGCGTAAATCTTTTTTCGAAATCCCGTCGCCACTGTTGTGTCTGTATCAATAACAACACGAACGCAGAAAGTAAAGGTAAAACAAATATATTAAGACGAAAAAATAATACATATTTACAAAGGTGCAGTTGTACTGCAGTTGGAAGATTGTCCGGCAGAGGGCGTGTTAAAGTCTTTCATGGAGCAACCGGCACCTGCGTCTTGCCTATCCGGCGTTCGACCACAGCTCCCCGGCCTTGCTGACTTGACACCTTTATCTATATCTTTTCACCCACGTATGCTAATTAGTGGGTGTCTCCACAACAATATATATATATATATTTAAAAATGTAATTATTATAGTAAAAAGATTACTAATTATAAATATATATATATATATATATATATATATATATATATATATATATATATATATATATATGACCCTTTATATATATAAAGGGTCATTGAAGAGAATATAAGTTTGTTCATAATTACATTTAAAAAAAGGAACCATAAGAAAAAAACACTTAAATATTTCTGATGTCCAGCTATTCATGGATTTGAAGTGATTTATCAAAATATTTTTTTATATGCGACCGGAAGAAAGCATACTTTTTGCTACATCCTCCCCCCCCACTAAAAATGGAATGTCAATCCTTTATAACATCATAACAACAAAAAAAGGTACAACACTACTACCTTCCCCCTCTAAAATTACAAAGGAGATGGTAATCCTGGGAACACGGTAAAAGAACACATACTATACCGCATCTTCCACAAACAAAGAGGTAGCTATAAGTAATGCCTAATGAATAAAAATTTACTAGAATAGTCCTAAAAGAGAAAAATCCTGCCCACAAAATTAGAATGTGGTAATGCCATGAAGGATAGTATTATGGTGAATTAACATTGCACTATACATCAAAGGAGAAGGTAACGCCTGGTAGGATGATGCCATGACAACAGAGAAGCTACCAAACAACCCTAAAAATAAAGAAGGTAGTATCTGGGAGTAACCCTACATAAATTAATGAAATTCTTGCAAGTATATCAAAACCACAGCAAATATACTACAGTATTCTATACCACCTCATGACACGACAACAGATATTACGCTCTCCTCGAAAGGAGGATGCAATACTTGCGAGTATTACCCTGCCCACCATAAAAGGAGGTGATTACTAGAGGGACTTTCTTATTACAGGAGAACCTATGCTAGACAACCCATTGAAAGATAATAAAATAATAGTATTTTTTTCTTTCGTTCATTAAAAATCCTTTTTTCCTTTCTGTCTTTTTTTTCTTTATTCCGCTCTTTTTATCTCTTTTCAGGCATAATGATAACATATAAAAAAAAACTACATCTGATTAAAAAATGAATGACACACCATTAACCATTCTGAAACCAGCAACCTCTTAGTTTCGTAAATATTATGTTTCGAAGAACATACAATTGGTTAATGGATTTAATTAAAAATCTAATCAAAATATGTTACAAAATTATAACCCATAGGGTTCGTTGATAATTAAATTATCTTTATAATTCGTGTAAACTTACTTCCAACAAGATCCAAAAATTTTAAACAGAGTGAAGAGTTACCTTTTTTTTTCTAGTCCAAAAAATGGCGACTTTAAGAACTGACAAACATCGAAAGTTACAATACCGAACGTTATGCAGATAACATTTAAGATGAGAACAATTTTCCGATTAATCTAAATAAATAATTCATACCTCATCTAAAAAATTCAGAACTGTAAAATATTCCTTGTCATAAAAGATCTTTTTGTTAATCTTTCCTTGGCATGGTCCAAAATAGTAGTCACTTACTTCCAAGAGGGGATATGTCTTGTTAGGGGTGGACGTGTGTAAAACAACAAGAAAAGATTAACGAGTATCCCAGCGGCATAAGACGTTTTAATATGGACGAATCCATTGCGTATATATACATATATACAAATATATATATATATATATATATATATATATATATATATATAGAGAGAGAGAGAGAGAGAGAGAGAGAGAGAGAGGGAGAGAGAGGGGGAGGGAAAGAGAGAGGAAGAAATATGACGATGAAAGATATTAATGCACATTACAGAACAGTAATTTATGAGGAAATGTTAAAAAATAAATAAATAAACAAATTAAGAAACATTTAAAGTTGTTTATGGGTGTTTGCAGATTATTATATATACGGCATTACGGCTTTTCAAACGCTAACGCTCTATCACAAAATTAATGACGCATAAAATGCTTTTATGTTAAGTTTGTTAGGATAGGTGGAAATCCTTTCGCACACACACACACACACACACACACACACACACACACACACACACACACACATATATATATATATATATATATATATATATATATATATATATATATATATATATATTGGTGGCCGAATGTATTTAGTCCTCGCTAATGTAGTCAGAGATAACTTCGTTGCCGGGCTTGAATCTATCAACCGGTGTTAATCGTGACACCCTGCACTGATGCTTCATGAAAGGATGGAACGCTAGTGTCTGTAGATATTTAATAATTATTATAGCAGATAATTATGTCAGCCCCTTTTAGAAAATCGTTTCTTATCGTTGAATACTTTCAGTTGAAATAAAGTCGGTCGATTTAGCTCGTGTGCGAAGATCATCATATAATGATTAGATCACTCTGACAGACGTTAAAAACATTTAAGAATAAATTCTTAAATTTCAACAATATTTCTCGCGGTTAACGGTGGCCAAATGGATTTAGTCCTTCCTGATGGATTTAGAGATGACTTCGTTTCCGGGTTCGAATTTATCGACCGGTGTTAACCGTGTTATCCTGCACCGACGATTCCCGAAAGAATGAAACACTAGTGTCTGTAGGGATTAAATAATTACTAGACTATCCGTTACCCGTTGGATCAGTATGTTATATTAGCTATGGAATTAATGTATGAGCGTGACACTTGTGACGTAAAAAAATAGTTTTTTTGTGATAAAAATAACACGTAAAGTCATTTAGGATTTTGTGGTGAAGTGGTTAACGGATTGAGTGCGTTAACCATTTCGCCACAAAGTCCCAAATGACTTTACGTCTTATTTTTAAGGCTTTTAAACTTGTGTCGATGGTTTGTGTATTTTTTAAACGATAAAAAGTTAATAGTCTCCAACTTTCGAGACCATAAGAAAATTATATATATTGCCATCAGACATACGTTGATGGAACTAAGCTAGAACCAAAGAAAACGCTAGCTGAAGGAAAATATAAAATATTTTCTGCATTCAACATGTTAATTCTTTTAATTTTAAGAAGCTAAACATTAAATTCATTTCAAAAAAATATCGGCGAAGACTTTCGGAATCAGCACTCGTTGCAAACTATTGCCTAATTAAAGTACGTAACGTCCTCTACAATGTATATACTTTAATTAGCAAATTAATGCTAATTAATATTAACAATTTATACTAATATACGATATAACCAAATTGACACACCGTTTCCCGTTAGATCACCGAACTTGAGCATCTTTGATGGTTGAGATAGACGACAAGCCTCTGTTCAGGACACTGTTTGTTATTCCCCAAAACTCGTGGAAGCCAAGCCGCTGCTGAGCTATTTTAGACTAAACGATCTGAGCAAATAACTCTCGCGCTTTTTTTTATTGCTTTTTACAGTGGTTAGCATTCTTTAAGGCGGCTTTAGTTTTAGGACATCTATTTCGTTGAAAACAATGAAAATAGTGGTTTCTGTGCGCGATGGTAGCGCCAAATTCTAGAGTGAACCACGTCTGGCTGTTGGTTTTTTGCTGGAATTTCTTTAACAGCATAAAGTGGTGTATACTGACAGTTAATCAATCAATCAGGTTTGATATTATAGAAAACACATTATCTTTAAACATACGCAGATATATATCTGTATATAGCCCCAGTACTTTGTACATGCTGATAGGACGATCTCTTTATAAATTAATCCAAGGTTCGAGTCTCTGACTATCAGGCGAATAACGTCAGCTCAGGTAAACATTTGGAAGCTATCCCAGTCAACCACAGTTTATTGATGTACCGTACTATGGAGAGGTACATCTGAGGACATATCACATACAGTTTTTATTTTGAGAGAACTGAGTGATCGGAAGATCCCAATGGATCACAGAACGAATGATAAACACAGTTCTTGACAAGTTACGAGAAAAATGTCTAGGAGATTTGCATACTGTTCATCAGTAGGTTCGCGAAACATCTGTATTAGGTCATAAGCAATGGAGAAATTATGACAAACCTCCCCTCATCATTTGTTTTCTTTAAGTAGACTAGCCATTAAACATTGTGATATTTAAGTCTTCACAAAGATGATTGTTAGTAGACAGGATGTGGTCAATTTTCTGAGATATACTCTCAATAATAGTAACCCTGCTTTTGTGTGGATAGTAGAGGGCAAATATGAATTCGATGCTGTACGTGTCACTCGATAGCACACAGAGGGCAATTTAGGATATTCCTATATTCATGGAAATGTCCTTACCAGATGGAAAGCCATCCCTAATGTACGCACACTCATCTTAGAAAACAGTCGGTCTGATGCCAGTTTCGCACAGGAAAAATAGATCAAATTAGGTCTGCTGTAATTAGATTTCAACTTCTGAAAGGTTGGAACGTACACCCCCGCCCCTCCTCAATGTTGGAGAAGATCTGGTAATGGGGGTCCACCTAGAAAGTTGGAGTTCTGGGTTTAGTTTTGTATTGTTTTTTGATACTTTTAATATTGGAATATGGTGATATAGGGAAGAGGTCGGCGGAGTTGTTAGAACACGGCAGATACAGAAACAAATGGAGAGAAAAAAAACAGGATTTTTGCAGATCATTAAGAGGAAAAGCCGTAACATTCCCCACCAGAAGCTACTACATGGTCCCAAATCCATTGACTAAATGGGAATTCAGCAGCCCTAGTACTTTGTACATGCTGATAGGACGGTCCCATTATAAATTGATCCAAGGTTCGGGTCTCTGACTACCAGGACGTCTATTTCGTTGAAAGCAATGAAAATGGTGGTTTCTGTGCGCGATGGCGGCTCAGGTAAAATGTTTACCTTCAGCACCCTTATGAGTGACATGATCACAAGAACAGATATAAAAAGAGAAAAATAAAGATCTCTCAAGCAACTGCTCAGAAAAAGCCTGTCGACCTAGCATACATCTTTTTCCTCCCCTTTGTCAGAAACGTTATCCATTGTAAATGAAGACTAAGGAACAAATAAGAGAAGCGAGAGTTACGAAGTTGCCGAAACGCGTCTATAATGTGTTTTCTATTAAAAACAACTAATTATTGTACTTAAATAATTAACTTAATATAGTTAAATTTTCTTTTTCTAAAGAAAATAGTGCCGATAGGTTCCCCTTCCACTAAGAATCTATTAAGGAGAAAAGAGGAAGGAAGTGTAACAGAATTTATACATCCCGTGCCAGAATTATATGCTAATCGATATTTTTGTTCTAACTCCGATAGTTTTCAATGAAAATTTGTGAAACTTCGCGCGTTATACGCCAACACTAACGCATGCGCA
Source organism: Euprymna scolopes (assembly GCF_053919585.1). Taxonomy (NCBI): domain Eukaryota; kingdom Metazoa; phylum Mollusca; class Cephalopoda; order Sepiida; family Sepiolidae; genus Euprymna; species Euprymna scolopes. The sequence goes on along the minus strand of NC_136499.1, from coordinate 12,220,610 downwards.
GATATAACAATTTTAGTTGATCTGCGCAATAGCGAGCAAACGGCAGCCATTTTGGTGACTTATAGTTTATTTCAGCGTGCCAGCTGCAAGATGGGACGTAAAGGTGCTTTAAGTCAAGCTGAGAAGTCTAAAATTGTTCAAAGGTTCCAGAATAAGATTTCCACCTTAGAAATTGCAAACAATTCCACCGTGATCATCATACAATCAAAAAATATTGTACTTACCCTCAACTTTGCAACGGACGTTCTGACAAAGAGAAAATTCGTAATTGTAAGTCACGTCGAACAAGAGAAAAGTTCGCCGTAACCTACTTGAAACTAGCAAACAAGTTTTTGAAAAAACTGGAGTTCCTGATGTGCCCAAATCAACTCGTTGCTGTATACTGATGACGATTGAAAAGTTTGGAAAGCCAGGGGTCCGCCCTCAATTGAAGGATACCCACAAGAAAAAGGGGATGGAGTGGGCAAGAGATCAAATGAAGGTAAATTTTGCAAACTAATTTCTTCACCGATGAGTGTTTAGCGACCCTTAATGGACCCGATGGGTGGAGGGGAGGATGGAGTCGCAGATGGAGTGAAAATTGCCGCCAAACTCTACATTGATTTCATTAAGGAACACTTGGAACCCTACACAAGAAGAAGAATTTGGCATTCCGGAAAAAGATAGGATTCATGTATGATAATGCACCGTTTCATTCTGCAAGGATGTTTTTGCCAGACATGGGAAAATAATGCGATGGCCAGCCTGTTCTCCAGATTTAAATCCTATCGAAAATCTGTGGAGCATCTTGAAACAAAATATTTACTCCGGAAGAAGGCAGTACAACTCCAATGATGAAATCTAGAATGCTATTCTGACTGCTGCCAAAGACATTTCATCAGATGAAATCGAAGGTTTGACATCTTCAATGGACCAAAGGATTTTTGCTCAATAAAAATGTCAATAAAAATGGCAATTATATAAGATATTGATTGTACTATGAAACCATATTGAAGTTGTTTATTCTTTATTATTGTTGTTCTCAATTTACAAATTCCTAGAATAATTAATGTTTCAATGATCTTTTAGCACTTCCCTATATTTTAGCATTGGTCTGCATATAAAGTTGGCACGCTGAAAAAAATGCAAATCACCAAAATGGCTGACAATTGTTTATTACTGTGCAGCTTAGTTTAAAATTTTAGATCTGCGCTTGTGTTGCCATATAACGTGCTAAATTTCACATCGAAAACTATCGGGGTTAGAACAAAAATATCGATTTGCATATAATTCTGGCACGGATATATATATATATATATATATATATATATATATATATATATATATATATATATATATATATATATATATATATATATATATATATATATATTCATTTACTACATCGTTCTAGACTGGGGGCCTGGAAAGGAATATTGCATTTTCTACATAAATTAAAGAAAAAATATTCTTGTGGATACATTGGAAAAAGAGAACAAATGGAATTAAATAAAACAGAAATTTCAACAACAACAACGGCAATTTGTTCAATAACAACAACAATTTGTTCAACAACAAGATTTGAAAAGTTATTTAAACAATAAGACAAAAAAATATATCACTTTGGGAAGACAATAAAATTACCAGGTTTGAGGAATTTACAAACCATTCTTGAAGTTTTAATATGGAACTGACAGTTGTTCAAATTTCGATCTTATTTACGAAATCATCCGTACAATGTTATGACAATAAAATGTTGGGTACAGAAAAAATATACGCGAATTTAATTCTTTTCAAAAAAGAAATGAAAGACATTTTATCTGTTGAAAATTTTCAATAAAAGCGTTTTAAAATCGCAGATTTTCTCTTGTATGCGCAGCATGGGGCACTACAACTTGGATGTCTTCAAGTCCAATGTTAACAAATTCATAATGAACCGCCCCCTTAAGTAAACACTTCATCAAATCTCCACACTAACGTAATGTACTTGCAATAACCCTTATCCCTGAGTGGCTTCCGGGCCTTGATAAGTGGTGATCACTGTGTAAAAAAAAAAAAAATTATTACCCGGATTAACTTGGATGTTAGAGGTTACTATTTGGGAATAAGATCACAGAGGACTATACAAGGAGATGAGCAAGATGTCGCTTTACATTGAATTTAAACTTCTGCATGTCAGTACAGTCAGGGAATCAGGTAAGAAGGAAAGAATTACAAAGTCTATTTGTTCGATAGAAGAAGCTATCAGAGTAAAAGGCATTCCGGCATCTAGGGATCTCTACAGTTAAGAGATGATATTTTTTGTTAAACGGGTTTGTCGGGGGTACAAGTGCAATGAGTTCATCAGAGCACAATCCATTAAAATACTTGTAAAACAGTCATAGGGATGCAACATTGCGGTGATGAGGCAGTGGCTAGCACTTAGCTGACAGTGCCGGATCTATTAGGGTGGAGACATTTTTTGGATTCTGTCCATGGGGGAGAGGTTAATAGTGGATGTATCAGCCCAGATAGGGAAACAATACTCCATGCATGTGCCAATGTTGGCTTTGCAAAGATACACGATAATCTCAATTGTTAATAGTTTTCTTTCGTTGTATTTGTTCCAATTCATGTTGCCTGTGAATATTAAGCCGATGAGTTTTAAAGCAGTGATCTCGTGCATGGTTGTATTAGTCAGGGTTATCGGTGGTTGAAAAGGTTTCTTGTAATTATTAAAAGCAAGAATATTTAGTTTTAGTAGCATTAAATGTTACCATCTGCTTATGGCCCCATTGCACTACGAACTGGAATCATTTTTTAACGATTGTCCTTGCTTTAAATATATGTTTTCCCTCGTGTTTATTATAGAGCTTTCAACTATCAACAAATATACTCATCTCAGGCATTTATGAATATCAGGAATGATAACGGTCCAAGTATTGACCCCTGACTCACTCAAATATAAATATTATGCTGCTTGGATGCGCGTCCATCAAGGGCAGCCTGGGTTTGATCTTTCTTTAGAAGAGTTTTATTATATTTAGCATTCTTATCTATCTTGTCTTTAATCTAAAACCGACTTTGAAAATTAGTGGTTGATTTTCTTTTCTTTTCCCTGCAATATCTGTGGCACTATTTCTTTGTGCCACTGTGTCTAACACACTCTGCAGCATGGACGAGTGGTAATTTGGCCATGAACGTAGAGATACAAAGAAATCCCTTCCCATAATTCCCTTGCTATCTTTCTGTCTCTTTCCTGCACGACCACCATGAAGTGAAGACGAATATTCTGTCTCTCCGTAAATGGGAGGAGCACCCCTCCCTCAATACTAGTTAGGTTAGTTAGCTTTGAAAAGCCGATTATCCAGTTTTTTTATTGTTAAAGTTTTTGTTATATATATTTTGTAAAATAAATAGTTAAGATTTCTCATATATATTACAATTGTGTCGCGTGTCATCTTTCTTGTGTCTGCCATAAATGTCTCCATACATGTCTTAAGTCGAAAGGCGGCTCTGAGGACAAAGAGATGAAGATTCCCACCAGAATGCCACCAGGGTGAAGAGATCATCTTGAGAAAAGAAAGGAGCCACACCCAGATCCAACATCTCAGGTATGATTTTCTTCTTGCTACACAGACCCTAATGACTGGCCCATCTTCATATCTTCATGAGACCGCTTTAAGACATTTACTATAACACGTCTGTCGGTCACACCTCAGTGACCGGCTGATAGTGGTATATATCTTTCCTACAGAAGATACGTTACGGGCTTTTCTCTGCTCTATCGTTATTTTCATGGCAAGTACTCGTCTGAGCCCCAATCTATAGCCCCCCCTTGCCAAACTTTCACAAAAAAACACTCGACTAGCTACAACCACTGTCAACAATTTTCCCCACTCTCTATCAGTGCTTAAATATAAATTCAGATTCTATGAACAAAGCTTCTTTCCTAGAACTGCCCGACTGTTGAACATTGTTCTGCTGGCCTGCTTCCCGGTCCACTACAACATGGTAATGTTCAAGTCCAATGTAAACAAGTTCTTGCTGATCTGCCCCATTAAATAATTCAAATTCTATTCAATTTACACCATTAACAATTGCTAAACTACCACCTTACATTTATTACTCCTTATCCTCAAGTGACCTTCGGGCCTTGATAAGTATTGACTCCCTTATAAGAAAAATTCGTCCACTAATACCGTACGATTGGATTTTTATTAGAAGCAATTACTACAAATGCAAAGGCTTTTTTTAATTAAAGGAATTATCAAGCGACCAAGAAACACAAAAGGGATAATACTCGTGCTGAGAAGAACAGCATTTCACAATTAAGACAACAAAATATAAAGAAAAATATATATGCAGTTCGTGTGATGGAAAGCATATAAAGACTGGTTGTTTTTAGGGATAAAATATGCTTATATTGTGGGCATGTAAACCATAACATTTTTCATTGTCTAGCAAAACAAAAACAAAGTCGCTAACAAAGGTGAACGTAGTTTTATCTGAAAACGAAATTAAGGGAGAATCAAAGAACAAATATCTCAATAAATAGTTAAATGGATAGACCATCATGCTTCGATTCAGTGACACCTCAATATTAAACGAACAAATTTTAAAAAATATAAGCTATCATCCGTCGAATACCGACGAAATTTCCAGAGATAGATCAGGAAAAGAAAATTTCATAATGAAGGTATATTAAAAGTTATCCATATAATGAAAGTGTGTGTGCTCCCTGGTTTTGGAAAATCTTTTGAGTTTAGACTGGGTTATATTATTAAAATTATGTGAATTACGGATAAACTTTTTCTGCGACAAAGTTAACGTCATAGAGAATAATAAGACGAAGGAAAAAGAAATATTAATTAGGGATTTGAAAAGCGAATTTCATCGCGTTCCCTTTGAAAAGTACCTGGTATGCGCACAAAAAAAAAGAGTTACCTTTGAAATAAAAGAACATTAAACCAAATAAAACAAGGCCGATGGCCATTAGTCGCGTGCTCTCGTGTAATGAATGAATGCGTGAATGTAGGATTGACATGAAATTCTTAAAGATAAACTAAAATGACCGAAAAATGGGCTGAAATGACTTAAAAAAATAAAAAGTAAATGACTTTAATGAACTTAAGGATGACTTGAATGCTTAAAAATAACTGGAATCCTTCAAAAACAACTTGAATGATCTGGAGAATAACTTGAATGGCTTTGAGACTGACTGGTTGTAAAGTGGGTGATCATTTTACATTAAATTAATACAGAAAAGTGATCCCCCACTTTATATCACAATAAGTATAGCATGTAGTAAGAACGGATACTACACTTTGATCTTGGTCAAAAAGCAAAGAAAAGGGTATTTATTTGCTCCCCTACCGAACAAATAAGGCACAAGGCCGATTTTTAATGAGGAGTAAAGGGAAATGGGGACCAACTCCCCGATGAGTAGGGGAGCTGGATAGTGACAATTGGTATGAAGGGTTGACCAAGGTCTTATATGTGGGGTTGATATTTATTTGCTTCCCCACTGAGCAAATTAGGCACAAGGCCGATTTTTATTGTGAGGAGTGAAGAGGAAATGGGGACCAACTCCCGGAGGAGTAGGGGAACTGGATAGTGATAATTGGTATGAAGGGTTGCCCCTACATTGATCAAGGTCTTATATGTGGGGTCGCCCCCACATATGGTCTTTGCTTGCAGTATTTGCCGAAACAGATACTACACTTTGATCTTAATCAAAAGCTTAAAAAGCTAAGAACAGCATCTATTAACAACAGGCCTTTGAGCTTAACCAAAAAGGCTTAGCACGGACAGACCGACCGACCGACCGACCGACCGACCGACCGATTGATTTATAGAGTCGCTTGCACACGACTAAAAACTAGCATTTTCGATACTGGCGCAATAAAAGAGGAATCAGAAACGTTACCATTGCAACAGAGATTTTGAAAAATTAATCGTTACCACTGCAAAAGGCTTTAAAAACTAAATCGATTATATCCAAACGCTAAAAAGAAAATATTGCAGGGAAATTATATGAAAAGATTAAGAGGATGAGATGCAATAAATATGAATGCATTCGAGTCCTCACAAAATATGATATCTAATTATTTGTAAAATGAAGAAGATAATTGTTATGTTTGACGTTCATCTTCGTCGCCAACTGTTATGTTTGCAGGTTGAACCAAATAACGTATAAGCAATACAAATGAAGAATCAACAAACAAAGGTATATCAATAAGAAGTGTATTAGGAAAAGTATATTTGCAATATATTTACATAATGGTTGTCAAGTAAGAGAGTCTTGGCTGGAGAACATATCAGCTCTCGGCTCGGCCTTCGGTGGCTTCCGGTTAACACACACTCAGACTAACTGAGTCTTGCTATTTATGTGTAATATTATCCACATATGTAAATGAGTAGGTGCCACCACAACAATAATCATGTATATAATTTCTATACATATTTGTAGATGTTAAATGTGCTTTACTTTCAGCAATATATAAACCAGCTGTACTCGGAGTTGCCCGGTATAAAACCTTAGAAAACATGACGAAAAAAAGAAAGAAACCGAAACATGTGTATGCGAGTAATATGTTTGTCTAAACAGTTTACTAAGAAAGAAAAAATACTTGAGCTGAGATCGAAACCAAAACCTGGACATAGTGAGTCAAGTACAATAACCATTAGGGTACCTTGACACAATTTTTAGAAAGTGTTTTTAAAACTAATTATTCTAACATAAGGAATCTGTCATTTAAACTATTCATACATGTGCATTCGTGAATAGTTAAAAAACAGATTAAACACCGCGTACCAATTTTTCAGTTTTGACTCCTTTAGCAACTCTATAGTCCCGATGAAAATCTGTTTAAAACTTTTCTACCTGTCTGAATACTCTATGTATGAAATTTCAAGTTTATAAATCAAAAATTCATTGAGTTTATAGGCTGAGAGTTTCCCCATACACATATTGTCGCTTATATATATATATATATATATATATATATATATATATATATATATATATATATATATATATAAAGAGAGAGAGAGAGAGAGAGAGGGCAGACAGACAGATAGAGATAGAGATAGATAGATAGATAGATAGATAGATAGATAGATAGAGGTACTGTGTGTTTGTAGGCAACATGCGTTCACTCAGACAGATATTATTAAATAGCACGGATTGTTTTTGCTTAATGGTCTACCAAAGAACTTATACAAACTCTCCAACCAACAAAAGTAAATAAAAAAAATCACTGCCTCACTAGAGTTAGAACGCCTCTTTAACAACGCTCCAGTTCACGAACCTATTAATATCATCATAGACAATATGTACAATAATCCATCTCTCCCTCCTCTGACAATTAACCCTATAATCCGAAAAAAAACAAAATCATTATTAATATGTACAACCGAAGTATGATCATAAAGGCAACATTTACACAAAAATCGATGGAGTATCTGTGGGTTCCGTATTTGGGCCCACTTTTAACAACTTTTATATGTCCAACCTGGAGAATGAAATATTTAATATTATTAAAATACCGTCTATTTACGTTAGATACATCGATGCTATTTTATTCTTGCTGACGATAATAACGAAATAGAGAAACTAAAGGATCATTTTCAAACAGACTTCGTACTTGCTTTTACTTGTGAATTACATGTAAAAAGTAGTATTCAATTTCTTGACGTTCTCATAGACTCTAGCAAAGATGAATTCATCACTTTTCCGTATAAAAAGACTATTGCAAGCAATTCCTGTATCGTACACTTCAAAAGTGAATGTCCATACCGATACAAAACGAAATTATAAAGAATCTAATTAATCGAGCCAAATTGATCTCCTCAAATAAAAAAAAAATATTCTACAGCGAATTAAAAAAATATCAAACCCGTCTTAATTAATTAACCGATTCCCCAATTTCTTAATCGATAAACAAATTGAACTACCAGTTAGAAACATTGACTAAACTAATTATAACTAAGTTTACAATCCCCTCCCCATCAATATATTCTATCGCAACCAACTACATTACAGTTTTAAATCAGATGAAAAGGTATTAAGGAATATAATACATTGATATATATCCCCAGTACAATATTAATAAAATCAGATTTATGGCCTACTACAAGAAATTAACAACTGCTAACTTTAAAATTAATAAAAAAAAATTCCTGGACAACAAAATCAGTCGATGAAACCAATATAGTCTACTAATTCAAATGCTCCTTGGGAGAATGAATTTCTAACATTAAAAACACTAATAGGTACATTGAACACACGACCAACACATTGTCTTAGCGATTAACCCTACACCTTTCAGATACAAGCTCGATTTGCCAACACCTAAAATAACATGTCTGCGCAAATTCCCAATTGAAGAAAATCCTGGTTGAAAACACAAACATCATGCGTATGGATCCAAATGTAAAAAAAAAACTAAAAATATTCGAGGCATTATATATAATTGCTGAACAGCCAAAAATTAACAATGTAAATTTTGAAAATAGTCATAACATTTTAAAGTGCCTGGTTACATAACCATCCTGTACATATATATTATATATACATATATATATATATATATATATATATATATATATATATGTGTGTGTGTGTGCGCGCGCGCAAATAAAGATATGAATATCTATATATATATATATATATATATATATATATATATGTTATAATTTAAATTTATAAGTAAATAAAAAAACTCTAAATTTCAAACCATTTCGTAAATCACCCTTTTACACCATTGTACATTTATTTTAGCCACGATTTTTACACGTTAAAACGTGTTTTTAAACAGAATCAAAATGTAATAAAATGTAATTTGAACTGAACCATATACAAGCATCCAGATATCAGACGAAGCAGTAATCGAAACCTACCTGAAGACGACTGAGGAAAATCAGTTGAAAGTACTTGCAAAAAGAAAACAGATAGACGAAAATGACTATGGAACTTTCTTACACAAATTCGACCGAGACATAAGAATTACCATGCGAAAAATGGAAAAATTACAAAAAATGCTAATTAAGCAAAAACACTCTGTGCTATTTAACAGTATCTGTCTGAATATATATATATATATATATATATATATATATATATATATATATAGACGTATGCATAGTTTGATTGTAATGATTATAAATACTTGTGGGCATCTAAAACCAAGCTTATACCTTTCCATCATCAACGCTCAGATCATCGTCTTGCATCAATTAAAATGAATGGCTATCGTCTTGTGAAAGCTCCACATTTTAACAAGCTTCTGAGTCTAACTTTTATTCCTGATATGAGATAGAACACATAAAATGTGTTGCCAAGGCTGCGAGGAAAATGGTGGGATCGTTCTACCGCTGCAGTAGATATCTCACTACTGATGCAATTCTTTACCTGTATAAGAGCCAGGTACATTCAAGGATGGAGTACTGTTGCGACATCTTGGCAGGAGCTGCTAGAAGCAGCTAGTTTATCATGCGTGGACAGAGTTCAAACTAGATTTCGTAGTCTAGTGGCGGATGCCTTTTTCTCTTCACTCTGATCTCTTTCTTAGAACCGAATGCCTGTTAAACTCTGCTCCGTTTTCTTGCTTTCCAACTGACTACAATATGGTCGTTTTCAGGTCCAACAGGAACATGTTCTTGATGAGTTATCCTCTTAAGTAATCCAGTTTAACAAAGTTCCACCACTAACGATTACTACGACATTTTCCCATTGACTACTGTACACTCATTAACCTTTATCCTCGAGTGGCCTCCGGGCCTTGATATAGTGGTGACTCCTTTCTAAAAATGAACAAAAAAAAACAAAATGAGTGTCACATATGGGGTGGTCATCCTGTATTTAAGGAAAAACAGATTTATTTGCATATTTCTTAAAGGTACTAGTGAGTGTAATGCAATGGTTCTGAACAACTCGAACCCAAAGTGCTCCATTCACGTGGTTGTCGAATCGCTACCTCTACTATTATATAAAAGTCACTTTGTGTGTGAGTTTCTTCCTCATAGGTTCCGAAATGGTTGAGCCCATCTTTTGGAAATTTCAAACAAAGTTAATTTATATTTCTGGCAGCGTTCTTAGATATGTTTTGTACAGAAATTCATTTGACAAGTATCGAAAATTGAAAACATCCTATCTGAAACATGGTCTTTGTTCTCTGTAGATAAAAAAAGGAACGAATTTTTACAAAGGAATATTTTTAGGTTACACCGGGTAAGGGAAGTACTTTTATTATTTCTCTTATCCGGTATAACGTATTTTTTTTTTCTTTCTATAAGTGAACAAACATCATGTTTAAGATCGTCAAGCCCAAATATCAGCTGATATGATATTATAAATAAACACAGAGCTAATTTGATGAACGACATTATTATTAAGTAGTTTTTTATTTATTTTATTTATTTATTTATTTATTTTATTTTATTTTTATTTATTTATTCATTTATTTTTTTATTTTTTTTTTTTTTTGTGAATTAGTCTACCGAAAAAAATATTCCTCATAATATATAATAATCAACAGAGGATTGATTCTATAGTAATATATACTCAATCTGCATAAATTAAAACATCATGCATAAGTGTATTTGCGACCGGACAACGCCGGGCAGCCAGCATGTCTATGTTAAATCATCATTATCATATCTTACGGACCGAAGATTCTATTGTTGACGTTGGTTTCCCCGATATTGTTTTAATCGGAATTCTTTCTAAGAATACATCGGATACTAAAGACAGGGACCACGTGAATTTGCCAACGTCATAAATAAAAGTGATTTTTGTGGAACGAACTGGATTCGATCTTTTAAAACCCGGATCGTCAGTCTGTGTCGATAACCACTTGACCACTATCACCTCTAATATTAAATAAGGATAGTCATAGCTATTGTACGAGAGATTATTGTTAAGTTAAGTAGGGTGTAAAATATTGTTGTGTATTTGGCCAGGCTGTAAAGGATTGTTGTTAAATAAGACATTATTAAGTTTAGACACCAGAGACGATTTTGCATGGCATGTCCTCAGTGTTAGATGACCATTGTGATTGAACGTTGGAGTATTAGGCATAGTTTAATTGTGCTTTATTCTCTAAATATTCCTACATTTTTTTTTTATTTTACTTTTGTTAGTTTGAAGAGATCAAGGGGCTCCTTCATGGGGCTAACACTTGATTCTATTATAATTTAAATTTATATCCGAGGGCTCTTTTAAGAATAGACACTGTTCCCTTTATGGCTGCTATCTGTATTTCCTTACAGCTTGGTTTTCCAGGGATTGCTTGCAAGTATTTTTGAAGATTCTTTTTTATTAGGCAGTTGCCCCTGTCACAACTGGTATAATTTTTATTTCTTTCAGGGACAACGTTGTTTTTCTAATATCTTTTGGGAGATATTTATGTATTTTCGATACAATTGAAAGTAAGTTCTTAGTTGTGGTTGCTGTTGTTTTTTTCTTTTGGTAAGGGTGAAGTTTTTATTTGAGCCTCGAATACTGTGGGGGGTTTTTTTCCTACCTCATTTCTCATACCTGGAGTATGCGAAACAGTGAGGTTGTCCTGTGATTTGCCAACTTTCGATCGGGCCCGGTTTAGAATTACTCTTTCCAGGGGACGTCCAGAGTCTGCTGGGAGGTCTTATTTCGGAGATCCTTGTTGTTGTTATCTTTGAGTAACGCAGTGTCCCTGCAGTGCCAACGTGCAGACTATCGCACACACCCACACAGACTGTCTCCAAAGCAAGGCCTGCTCGAACTCGAGGTGGCGTGAAACGCTATGATGATGATGATGATTGTGCTTTATGGCTTGTTGAATGCATCGACCTCGGTGGTGATATTCAGTGTGGGTCTCTCCTTAGAGGATGGGACGTAATGCAACAGGACTTGTAATGTATGTTCTTTTGATAAAAGTGACAATAGAAGAAAATGAAACGGGGAGAGAAGTCTATTAGCAAAGTAACGCACACGCTTAAAAGTAGAGCGATACGACAACTGACCGGTCAGTGAAGTCTTTGTTAAAAGTCGGTCAGATGATTCCTATCAAAGCGACCGCGATCATCGGTGGTCAGGGTGGAGAGTAGGGAGCAATATTTGGGTACTTTCATGCACCGTGAGAATGAGGTCAGGGGTAAAAGGGCACCCCAAAATTGAAGTAATGAGTGACAGCTACCCGGCCCCCTTGTTAGGGGCAGGTGGTAAAACAATCGCTATTTTCAAGTTGTATTATAAACGATTTAAGCTGAAATAACGTTTAAATTATATTGATAAGCTAATGTATTTACAAATGGCTGGACGTTTTATATCCACGCAGACAAAATAAAATAATTTAAGCTCATTCGACTTCTCTCCATTTTTTGACTGGCTTCCTCGGGCGTAGTGTACAGATAGTTCTTCTTATACGTTCAGAGTGGAACGATAGATTTGTCGCCATAAAGAAAGCAACTCTAAAAATTTATTTTAGAAGTTTTATTTAAAAAAATCAATAAAGATAACTTGATTATATAGTAGAGCTGACATCTATTCAACGCAGCAGCGTTCAGCCTCAATCACCGCCTCGATACGGGTCTGAGTCCAAGAGCATGCCTTTTTCACAAGTGCCGACGGGAGCTCGGGGAATGCTTGGCGAATGGTGGCGATCAGGCTGGCTTTGGTGCTGTAGGGGGGTCATGTTGGTGATGTTCTCTACGTATGACCAAATGAAGTATTCCAACGGGTTCAGGTCAGAAAAAATAGGGGGGGGGCAGTGAAAGAATTGTATAAAGTCGTAGCACTTCTTCTGAGGCCAAGCCTGGTCTCTGTGGACTTGTGGGCCGGCGCCTGGTTTTACAAGGGGATTAACACGCTCATCAGTACATCCAAGTACACTTTGGTGTTGACTTTCAAACAGACTTTGAAGATGTGAGGTGGCATGATGTGGCCTCACTTGAAACGACACCAAAGACCATAATCATGGCCGGAAACATTTTTTTTTCATCACCCTGGTACATCCTTCTTATTCGTCGCAATCCAGCAGTACATTTTGAGAATGCTAGTAATGGTCCTGTTTTCATAACTTGGATCGATAAAGAGCATGAGTCGTACAGAGGCGCATCTCCCATCTTGCCCGTTGAATATTGTGTCACTTTCGGACATAATAGAAGGCTCTTACTGGTCTTGGAATTTGTACAAAACAGGTAAACTAGATGGTCTGCAACAAAAAAGAAACCCGGTTTTCATCAAACAGAAATGGAATCATGTCATCTTTTCTAGGGTGGCAATTTTATCATCCAACCTATATATACTCTTATAAAATTGTTGTTTTTTTTTTATTCATTTAAAAAAAAACAACTTTGTTATATATGGAACGTGGAACTGCATTCATCTGCAAACGATCTAGTTAATTTGCATATTCTTTTAAACATTCATTTTAATTAATTCCCTTTTAGTTTTTTTCGGTGTTCTTATGGAATGATCATCTTTAGTTAACTATTATGTGTAATTGTATTCATGCAGATATTTTACATGATTTATACTTGCGTAATATTTGCGTAAACAGGTTATAGTAAACACAAGCCTACTTATATATATATATATATATATATATATATATATATATATATATATATATATAGTTGTTTTAAAAGGTTGCCTACCAAATTCCTCCGTCAGTTTTGATCTACAGACATGAAACTTAATATATAAGGTATTCGATGCAAAATTTTATATTTGGATTTTAGCCGAGGAAATCGGTGTAAAAGTCTGAAAATTTAAAAAAATGGAATTTGTCAGGTAAAGGTTGAACGACGGCATTACCAATATGCATGCGTAACGTAATAGATGTTTTAATTTTTAGCCTTGCAGTAAACATATCTTCATCGTTCATGCATTAACATCAAAGGAAAAAGTAAATCGTAAGCTAAACGTTTTGGTTTCGATTTTTGGTGGTTGTGCACGAGTTAGATATTATTTTAGTTTAGTTTATTTTACTTTTTAGATCATTACTACAGATTGGATCAAATATAATAAATACGTAATCTGCATTAATCAAAATATATTTAAGCGTATTTTACGAGCCGCGTGGCCTACTAATATATATATATATATATATATATATATATATATATATATATACTAGTAGGCCGCCCGGCATTTCCCGGTCGTAAAATACGCTTAAATATGATGTTTTAATTAATGCAGATTTCGTATTTATTATTAATATCTACCCAATTTCAATTATTACCGATTATCACAATGTTCTCTCATTAGTCATTATCCTCGAGTCGCTTCTGGGTCTTGATGAGCGTTGACTTCTTTTGTGATAAAGAAAAGATGTGCCGTCTGTAGACAATAAAGAAGTCCTCATTCGTATTATTTTCATTCTTCGGACGACTGTTCTCATTTTTAGTGTTATTTTCACAACGATTTGTCCAACTCGAGAATCTTCACGGAATTTCGAACGGAACTGGGTAGAAGTCCGAAATAATTCGTAATTGTATTGAGTATCGGCCGCACTTTAGAGTTTAACCGACAACTTTGTCAACTAAGCTCCAACCCCTGTCCCATCGCCATAATGTTGCATCTCTGTGTCTATTTTACAAATATTTTAATGAAATGTGCTCTAATGAACTCGTTGCAATTGTGACCCCCTCGGCGTACATATCCCCGACAAACCCGCTTAGCAACAAAATCTCACCCCTTCACTGTTGAGGTGCCTAAATGTCAGAAACATTTCTACTCTAATAGTTTCTTCCCTCGAACAGCTAGACTATGGAATTCCTTTCCTGCTACCTACTTCCCTAGCTGTACTGATATGCAGAAGTTTAAATGTAATGTAAACCAACATCTTGTTAATCTTTCCTTGACATGGCCCCAATTAGTAGCTCCTTACCTTCAAGTGGTAATATGCCTTATTTGGAGTGAATGTGAGTAAAAGAAAACAAAACAAAAAAAACCTGAAATACCAAGTACTTTATACATTACGTCACGAGTCCTTGCGTATTTGCTTAGGACTTTTACCCAGCCATGGCTGACGGAACGAGAGCATGCGAACCTCGTAGATTAAATAAAGGGTTCCGTTCGAAATTTCGTGCAAATTCCCGAGATTAACAATATGGCCAAAATCAAAATGTAGTATCTGTTCTTCAGATGCTGCACTTCAATTTTTTGTTCTCTGTCAGTGGAGGAGCAATCCTTCATGACCGAGACAATTTTTTTAATTTTTGTTCCTTTTCTTCACGTTATAAAATGACCCTGGTGCCTAACTCTCTCTGGTGGGGAGGCATTGTAAATAGGGACAATATGCTTGAACGTTACATCAACCGAAACGACGGCGAAACGTTGTGAAAATGATAGCAAAGATGAGAACAGTAGTCTGAAGAATGCAAATATTATAATGATAATTAATCCTCATCTAAAAAGTTCAGAAACAGAAATCCATATTTTTGTTGGGTTTCTTTGTTTTGTTTTTTGTTTTTATTTTTTGTTTTGTTTTTTCTAAAGAAAGCAACGAAATGCAACTTAAGCGGACAATTAAGACGAACAAACATGGCTGATATTTGATACAAATGTCACTTCAATCATAGTCGTGTTACTAATTATTCAGTTTGTAATCTATTGCCGTTCTATTATTGACGGACGCGTGCGTGTTTGTATGTGTATCGTTGAAAGGCGAGTGGAGATCGCATTGATAAGTAAAGTTTCTATACACGTTTCATGGGGAAAGGGGGGGCCTGTTTTTACTCGCGTATGCTTTCCAGTTACCTCCATTGCTTCATCTTGTCCATTGTTACAATTCGAATTGTCGTCGATGTTGACAGGAGTGCTTTTTTTTTCTTTTCTTTTTTTTTTCTTTTGTAGATTTGGTTGTTGCGGATATGAGTGTTCTCTACCCTCACCCCCAATAATAGCCGTTCGGGTTACTGATGAGCATAAAAGTGAACAAAAGAGTAAGGGAACGAAGTAAAAATAATTGCATACACACACAGCCACACACACAGTGTATGCGTGTGTGTATGTGTAATATGCGTGTGTGTATGTGTAATATAATAGCATTCAAAAATCGAAAATCAATTCTCGTTAGTTGGTAAGTAATTACATTTCAAAAGGAAAATAATTATAATATTGTTTCATTTGCAACACACAAGTCAACAAAAATTATGTATTTGGCGCATTTTTAGTCGCTTACTCATCAGATAAATTACTTACAAAAATATAGAAAAAAATTCTTTTTGAACAAATTACGTGGTTCAAATAACTTCTTCTGGTTATGGATATGACTTTCATTCTGTGTTTATCTTAATTCTTTAGTTTCCTATTTCAGTGAATGTTTCATTTATATATATATATATATATATATATATATATATATATATATATATATATATGTATATATATATACATACATATATAAATATATGTATATATATATATGTGTGTGTGTGTGTGTGTTTTATTTTTTATTACCGTTTTATCTGTTTGGTTACATATGTTTTGGATGTTGGACCGTGTTTACGATCCAACAGCCTCGTATGCCCGTATGAACCATTTCTGTAAGGGCATACGAGGCTGTTGGATCGTAAACACGTTCCAACATCCGAAACATATGAAACAAAACAGATAAAACGGTAATAAAAAATAAATAAAACACATATTAGCACTCTCTTCAGGTTTTTACTTATTACCAGTTCTACCAAATATATATATATATATATATATATATATATATATATATATATATAGGGGGATTTTCTTTATTTATATAAACATTATTGCCTATATATGCGTTGCACATACCTGTTTGGAAATAGAATCTCGGACATTCGTATTTTAAGACAGTTGAAACTAGTGGGCTGATGATAATGAGCTTTGAAAGAAATAGCTAAAACATGTATGCACAAATGCAGTCAAATAATGCATGTATAACTAAATAAAATCATACAAAAAGCTCTACTTGCTAGCGAGCACTATTTTATAAACATTGGAGTTTCATTGGATTAAACATATAGAAAACTACAGCAATATAATCATCACACACACTAGTATATATATCTTTTCTGCCCAATACTACATACTACAGCAATATAATCATCACACACACTATTATATATATTTTTCTGTCCCATACTACATACTACAGCAATATAATCATCACACACACTAGTATATATATTTTTCTGACCCATACTACATACTACAGCAATATAATCATCACACACACTAGTATATATATTTTTCTGTCCCATACTACATACTACAGCAATATAATCATCACACACACTAGTATATATATTTTTCTGTCCCATACTACATACTACAGCAATATAATCATCACACACACTAGTATATATATTTTTCTGCCCAATACTACATACTACAGCAATATAATCATCACACACACTAGTATATATATTTTTCTGGCCCATACTACATACTACAGCAATATAATCATCACAGACACTAGTATATATATTTTTCTGCCCCATGCTACATACGACAGCAATATAATCATCACACACACTAGTATATATATTTTTCTGTCCCATACTACATACGACAGCAATATAATCATCACACACACTAGTATATATATTTTTCTGCCCCATACTACATACTACAGCAATATAATCATCACACACATTAGTATATATATTTTTCTGTCCCATACTACATACGACAGCAATATAATCATCACACACACTAGTATATATATTTTTCTGTCCCATACTACATACGACAGCAATATAATCATCACACACACTAGTATATATATTTTTCTGTCCCATACTACATACGACAGCAATATAATCATCACACACACTAGTATATATATTTTTCTGTCCCATACTACATACTACAGCAATATAATCATCACACACACTAGTATATATATTTTTCTGTCCCATACTACATACGACAGCAATATAATCATCACACACACTAGTATATATATTTTTCTGTCCCATACTACATACTACAGCAATATAATCATCACACACACTAGTATATATATTTTTCTGTCCCATACTACATACGACAGCAATATAATCATCACACACACTAGTATATATATTTTTCTGTCCCATACTACATACTACAGCAATATAATCATCACACACACTAGTATATATATTTTTCTGTCCCATACTACATACGACAGCAATATAATCATCACACACACTAGTATATATATTTTTCTGTCCCATACTACATACGACAGCAATATAATCATCACACACACTAGTATATATATTTTTCTGTCCCATACTACATACTACAGCAATAT
Organism: Euprymna scolopes; assembly: GCF_053919585.1. NCBI lineage: Eukaryota > Metazoa > Mollusca > Cephalopoda > Sepiida > Sepiolidae > Euprymna > Euprymna scolopes. The sequence goes on along the minus strand of NC_136499.1, from coordinate 12,202,383 downwards.
AATCATCACACACACTAGTATATATATTTTTCTGTCCCATACTACATACAACAGCAATATAATCATCACACACACTAGTATATATATTTTTCTGTCCCATACAACATACTACAGCAATATAATCATCACACACACTAGTATATATATTTTTCTGTCCCATACTACATACTACAGCAATATAATCATCACACACACTAGTATATATATTTTTCTGCCCCATACTACATACGACAGCAATATAATCATCACACACACTAGTATATATATTTTTCTATCCCATACTACATACTACAGCAATATAATCATCACACACACTAGTATATATATTTTTCTGTCCCATACTACATACTACAGCAATATAATCATCACACACACTAGTATATATATTTTTCTGCCCCATACTACATACTACAGCAATGTAATCATCACACACACTAGTATATATATTTTTCTGTCCCATACTACATACTACAGCAATATAATCATCACACACACTAGTATATATATTTTTCTGCCCCATACTACATACTACAGCAATATAATCATCACACACATTAGTATATATATTTTTCTGACCCATACTACATACGACAGCAATATAATCATCACACACACTAGTGTATATATATTTTTTCTGCCCCCTCTTATTTATCCTCTATCTAATTTATGTTCAGGAGAAATATACTTTAGAAGTGTATTTCGGTCTTTTCGAAAGTTTCTTTTAAATGGTTTATGTTTAAACTAAAAAAACAGAAACAAAACAAAAAAAGCAAAATCCTCAGCAATTAATTATGACACTACGTTCGGTGTTCTTCAAAAGTGTTATAAAATTATGTACCCATAAAAATCTTTATATATATATATACATATATATATATATATATATATATATATATATATATATATATATATATATATATAGTAATTATAAAATATATGGTGATTAAGCAAAATATAATGATAGAATATGTATCGAGACACAGGAATGGGTATGTTGATCTGGCAGAACTGTGCTTCATTGAAATTGTGTGGTCTGCGTTCGCACCTGGTCCACAAAGTATGGAAATAAAAAAATTAAAAATGAAAAAAAAACATTTACACGTGTTTTTTTATATAAATGTACATAATAATACTTTGATAAGTATGTTTTAACTTAAATAGGGATGGTATAATAAAATTTTGGGGTCTGCGTTCGCGCCTGGCCTCCATAGAATGGAAATAGGCACACACTTTAATAAAGACTTTTCATATCTATCTGCGTAAATATACTTTGATAATTATGTTTCAGTTTGAAGAAATATGGTATAAAATTATGGGGTGTTCGTTCGTGCCTGGCCTCCATAGAATGGAAATATGTCACAAAGTTTAACAAGGTTTTTAATATAGATCCACAGAATATTGTGATAAATGCTTCAGTGTGAACAGGTATGGTATAATAAATTATGGGGTTTATCTATTTTATTTTTACTTTCATCATATTTTTCTTTGGTTTTGATACCCCCAAATTCGAAGCTATCTCTTTACAACGCTTCCTTTTCATAACCTATCATACTTTCATAAATCAGAGTCCATTTTCTGTAGGCTGTTTTTGAACCCAATCAACGACGGTTACTTTTGCTAGTATATATATATATATATATATATATATATATATATATATATATATATATATATATATATATATATGTGTGTGTGTGTGTGTGTGTGTGTGTGTGTGTGTGTGTGTGCGTGCGTGTGTGTGTGATTTTCTTTGTTTTTATAACTTACTAACTAGCTCTACCTACGTATTGAGCACTGTTGAAGTAAATACTTAAAGTTTACGCATAAATTTATACTTTCGTATATTAATTTAGCTAGAATAAATTTATTTATATAAAACCTATGCATAAGATTTTCTACCAAAAGATCAGGGTTTTATTGGCACAGATAGGCCTTTGCTGTTTAGAAAAGGATCCACTTTTTTAGGATTGCCTCTGTTTGTCAACAAAACCATGGTCTATATGTAATGTACAAGTTTAAAATAAATTAGGTTTCCAGATTTTTTCGTATGGGAAATTTTATTGATAGTACACACATAAAAATCTTAGGCCCCTTCAAAGTAATTTCCTCCGGCTGTAATGTATTTGTATTGTTTTGGAAAGACCCATCGAAGTTCTCTTGTGATCCTTGTCACACCCTTTTTTATCTCCTCAATTGTCTCATAACGACAGCCTCTAAGGTTTTCCTTGAGCTTAGGGAATAACCAAAAGTCACGGGGAGCAATGTCTGCGCTATAAGGAGGATGAGGAACCGTCTTGATGCCCATGACATCATCTTTATCTGATCTTCTCTGTGCACCCTTGGGACAAACTTCGCACAAATCATCCGTATTTTCAGGTGCTCGCGAATAATTGTGTGTACAGTTCCCAAACTGACATCAAACTGTGCATTTATTGTCTCTATAGACACAAAACAGTCCTTATCCATGACATTCTTTATTTTAATCAATCAACTCTAGTGTTCTGACTTCCTTGCCCAACCTACACCTCTCATCATCTCTCGCAGACTCACTGCCTTCTTTGAATGTTTTATGTCACTCAAAACTGATGCTTGATTCGTGCAAGATGGTCCAAAAGCAGTCTGAAGCATTCCATACGTTTCTGTAGCATTTCTTCCAAGTTTATAACATAATTTTATTGCATATCGTTCTTCTAAATTGTCCTTACGTCAAGATTGCATTTTTAAATTCACCAACTGTGACAAGCTTTAGTAGGGTGTATTCCAATTCCTTTTGTGGTTGTTCACTTGAACCTGAAATCATAAAAATTGATCAGTCATCTCATAAGATGTATAACATACTGAACATCCTGAATTTTCAAGAATCTGTGACAATTTTAAATGCATGCACAAAAAAGTCTGGAACCTTATTTACGGCACATCGTACATTTTCTGCAAATGGACCATAGTTTCGTTGACACAGATAGGTATTTACTGTTTAGAAAAAGAACCTTAGAATAAACCTCAAATAATCAACATCCTAAGAAACGAAGGCCATTCGATAAAATGTGTCCCATTTTGGGGGGGGGGGCATTCGTTTGTCAACAAAACCATGGTCTATATATAATTTAAGTTTTAAATAAATTTAATTTATCAAGTGGCCCCGTTGGAGTCAGATGGCTGCATATTGTGAAAGAAAAGCGAGTAAATACAGTGACCATGGGTGAAAGTCGGTTCTTCCAGCCATACACCCACCTTGCTCAGCGTCTGGTTTTGACTTTTATTGATTGTCATGGTGAAGCAAGCCTCACCGGGAATTGACGACGTTTCCACGCGACAAATTGTTCATCTTGGTGATTCATTTGTATTCTTGGTATGAGTACCTCCTCCCACGCAGAAAGCTCTGTTAGACACATATAGACAAAGATATATAGATATACAGATATATAGATATATAGATATATAGATAGATACAGGGATTGAGAACGAACTAAAATGTGACTTTTTTGCATTTTTTTTTTTTTTTTTGCATTTTTTGTATTTTTCTTTGCATTTCCATGCACCAAACATGGATATAAATATCACTAAAACATCCGTTGGATCATAAGCTTCATTTCGGTATCTAAATTGTCTGGGTGGGTTGCCTGTAGGCTGAGATAAACCGCGTCACACACACACACACAGACAGTAGGAAAATTTATATATAGATATATACATATATATGTGTGTGTGTGTCTGTGTGTCTGTGTCTGTGTGTATGTGTCTGTGTGTGCGTGTATGTGTGCGTGTGTGTGTGTGCGTGAAAAAAAACGGTTGTTTCCTATCACCTGAAAAAGAAATCTCATAATTAACACCTCTTTGTTCGCCTACACGAAAATACGCCCTTAACATCGTATCGATGCGCCTATTAACCCCAATCTTTAAACTAAACGCAGATCTTCAGGTCACCACTACATCTGCCTTTTATTTCGGGTTTTCTTTTTTTCTTCTTTTCAATTCGTGTATGATCGTCCGATCATGAGTTCAACTTGATCGAATAGATAATGAGATCGACAATGATAGAAGGGAAAAGCGAACTCCCACAATACGAAAGGTGGCTTGTTTATACATGAAAATATAAAAACAGGGGCCAACTAATGGGTGCAGGGCTCGTGACCCCCGCCCCTCAAACACGCGGTACATACCAGAACAGCTGCTCATATTTTGCTCGGTCGATTGCCCTCTCTTTCATAACTTATTTGCAATGCAATGAACAACACGGATATATTTTACATCTTACATAGTATACATACGAGATTAATTCATTTATTAGAGGAATACCTGCCAAAAAACAGGATAAATTAATTCCTCGGACTTTTATGTCCTCTTACAAAATTATAAAGCTGTTAGACCTCATGTCTAGAACCCTTATTCATATTTTGATCAAAATTTACTACATAATTTTGATTCTAGGCTTAAGTAATCTTAAGAAGAAAACTAGATGTCAAGAAATTTTGATCAATTATCGTTAAATGACTATGAATCAAGTTTAATGCAAATCTGAAATATTCACATTTTTAAATGGACGTTGTGTAAACAAAATTAAAAGAAGTAGACTATGATATCTTACTATATCTCAAAAAAAATCATGGAGAGCTTCATCTACCTACATACGAAAATTGGTAAGCATAACTTAATATTAAGGAAGTTAATGAAATTTTAAATCCGTCAGCTTTTTTTTGGGGGGGGGACATCCTATATATATCTTCTTATTTACTCCTATAAATTCTTTTTTCTTTTGTGTGTATTGATAATCATATTAAAATCCCTCTTTTCTATTTAATTAAAAAGAAAATACAATTTTCTTATATCTTAGTTGTGGATTGTATTCACTATCAAAAGATCTAGCTAATTTGCATATTCTTTTAAAAATTCATTTTAATTAATTCCCTATTAGTTTTTTCGGTTTTCTCATAGGATGATCATTTAGAGTTAACTATTACGTGTAATTATATTATGGGACCTCGGCGATGACGTCATTTTTTCAGCTGGCCGGCCATCTTTATAACGAAGGCCACGCCACCATCCCCCCAACAAAAGGGGAAGCCTGGCATTTTCTCACCCGAAAGGGGGGAGCTTGGCAGTTTCTCCCCCAAAGGAGGGAGCCGGTGTCCCCCCAAGGGTGGGGGGCGAAGAGGCCAGGAGGAGGTGACTTTTTCTTTGGGGGGGGGGGAGAAGCCTCCAGGCACCCTCCTCCCTGAAGGTGGGGTTGGGGATTATCTCTCCCTGAAGGGGGGAGACCGGCACCAAGCATGTAAATCCAGAGGGGTGACTTTTTTTGTTACCCCTCGGAGTGGGAAGGGGGCCGATCACCCAGGCAACGCCGGGTAACCCCTGCTAGTATATATATATATATATATATATATATATATATATATATATAAGATTTGTTGTCGTTGTTGTCGTTGTTGTCGTTGTTGTTGTTGTTGTTGTTTAGCGATATCATTAGCTTCGAAACGTTGTTATTTTTTTTTCGCTACTTTAGCATATTTTTAAACAGCTATAAGTTCGTTTTGTTATACACTGCTGATCCAAAATTTAAGGCTACTTTAAAAGCGTTAAAAAGAAACCTCTTTTTTCAGGATAGATTTTAAACTCTTCCGACTTAAGGTTACTAATACTGAAATCATAAAGATTATGGAAACAAAAAAGTACATTCCAAAAATGTTATTTAAAAATTTGTATTTTTATTAAATTAGGCTTTTTACGCATGATCAAAATTATAAGACCAGAGGTATAAATTGTTAGATTAATGGTAATTCTATTGTTTTTAGTTCAGTTAGAGATTAGCAATCACTGTGTAAACGTGTTACCGTGCCTAAAGCAAGGAAACTAACCGAAGTTGAGATTCTCGAATTCTAGGATTCCATAAGCAAGGTTTGTCATAGCGAGTGATAGCAGCTAAGGTAAATCGAAGTAAAACTGTTATATACAATTTTCCTAGGAGCACTGAGAATAATGGAAAAGCAAACTCCTTTGGTAGCCCCCCCCCCCAAGAAAAAATTTCTCCTGTATTGAGTAGAACTTTTTTCTAGTCAAATTAAGGCGGTTACAGATGTTAATTGCAGTTCAATAACCATCAGACGACACTTACAACAAATAGGCATGGTAAATAAAAAGCGTAAACAAATTCCTCGATTGCTTCCATGTCACAAAGTGGATTGCTTAAGATTTGGTCGTGAATACCAAACCTGGGACGTTGAGAAGTGGAAGAAAGTCCTGTTTTCCGATGAGAAAAAAATCCAATTTAGATGGTCCTGATGGCTTCCAGCGATATTGGCATGACAAAAACATGCCCCTTGAATTTTTTTCCACACGTCATAGTGCTGGAGGATCTTTAATGGTATTAGGTGCCTTTTCTTAGAGCGACGATGGAGCTCCAGGTGGTGCAGGGTCGTCAGACAGCAGCTGTTTATGTTAGCATGCTACAAAAAGCATTTTTGATGATGGAAGGTCATCGTTTGTGTGGGGATGAATGGTTATTTCAATAGGATAATGCTGCAATCGACACTGCAAGACGGACCTTAAGCTTTCTACAAGAAAATGGAGTCCATCTCTTGGGACATCCTGCATGCTCAGCGGACTTGAACTCAATTGAAAATGTTTGGGGATGGATGACAAGAGAGGTTTACCGAAATGGCAAATAATATTCAACAAAAAATGAACTTCGTGAAGCCATCTTCAGAAACTGGAGCAGGATCCCCCGCACCTTAATGGAATCCCTTATTTCTAGCAAGCACCAAATAATTTTGGAAGTCATCAAAAGCAGTGGAGAGAGAACTCATTATTAAGTTTGATTGTTGAATGTTTTCATACACTTTTCATACACGTTTTGTACAATTTATTAGAACTTTTGTCTCTGGTCTTATAATTTTGATCCTGTGTAAAAAGCCTAATTTAATAAAAATGTAAATTTTAAAAATAAATATTTGGAATGTAGCTTTTTGTTTCCATTACCTTTTAGCTGGTAGTATTGGTAACCTTGTCGGAAGAGTTTCAAATCTATCCTTAAAAAAAGTTCTTTAAAGATTTTTTAATGGTCTAAAATTTTTGATCAGCAGTATATATATATATATATATATATATATATATATATATATATATATATATATATATATATATATACACTGTCCCATTTAATGAGATATATTTATTTTTATTAATTAATATTATTTCGCGCATAAAAGGTATACCATGGGTATGCATGACCATGGTTATACCTTTTATGCACGCAATATATATATATATATATATATATATATATATATATATATATATATATATATATATATATGTATATATATATATATATATATATATATATATATATATCATTAGTAATCATTCCAAAGCAGAAAATATATTAAATCCACACTCATAATATTTTATTTATATTTTTATAAAGGATGTACACGTGTTGTGTTGAATAGTGTAAGTCCACCAAACAATTCATCAGAGACAAATTAATATTTCTTGGAAAACAATTGGAAAATCTGTTTGCGTTTGTTTTTGTTTTTTTGATTTTTTTTTCTAAGAACGAAAAAGAGATTTGTTGAATAAATATGTTGATAAAATCAAATAGAGGTATTTAAATATAGCAAAAACATAAGAATATAGAAATAGTTACATACGACAGCGTTTAGAAGCATCCCCTAATATAAACAATTGAATTCACCCCATACGTAAAGGCGGTATAAATATATATATATATATATATATATATATATATATATATGATATATATATTTATATATATCATATATATGTATATATATGTATATATATATCATATATATATTTATATATATATCATATATATGTATATATATATATATATATATATATATCCACTGTCATATATAAGTCACTTTGTGTGTGAGTTCCTTTCTCATATGTTCCGAAACAGCTGAGCCTATCTTTTGCAAATTTTACACAAAGGTTATTGACATGTCTAACAGAGTTCTTAGAAATTTTTTGTACAGAAATCCCTCTTATAAGTTTTGAAAGTCTAAAACATGCGGTCTTGAAATAGTCCTATCTCTCTCATAGATAACAAAAAGAAAAATTTTTACAGGGAATATTTTACGTTACCCCGGCCAAAGCAAAGAATAAACTATCAGCAAATCATTTTCGAAAATCTAAAAAAAATTTAAGAAATAGTCTTTCTCTCTTTTAGATAAACGGAAAAAAGAAAACTTTTAACGGGGGAATATTTTACATTACATCGGCCAAGAGAAAATAAAATATCAGCAAATCATTTCTTCTTAAAGAAAACAGATACGACGGGCGTGCAATAAGTAATGTCCCTGATCCACTTCCCATAGCAGTAGAGCAACGAATCTTAGCACGGTGAGTAGTCTTTCTCTACATAGGAACCACCCAGAGTTATGCATTTCTTCCATCGTTTGATGCAGCTCTGGAGGGCGTTTTTGTAGAACACCCCAGGTTGGTCCTCCAACCACGACGTGACTTCAGAAATAAAGGCTGCATCATCTGGGAAACGCTTTCCTTTTAAAAACAACTTCATGGCTGGGAAGAGGTGAAAGTCAGTGGGTGCAAGGTCAGGAGAGTAGGGAGGATGGGGAAGGATTTCATAAACACACGCCCGTGCTTCTGATCTGGCGACATGCGAGTTGTGGACCGGAGCGTTGTCCTGCAGGAGGAGGGTACCTTTGCTGATCTTGCCCCGCCTCTTGATTTTGATAGCTTCCCTTAATTTCCTCAAAAGTGAATTGTGGTACCCTTTGCCAGGAAATCTGTCATCACTACTCCGTACTGGTCCCAGAAGACTGTGAGCGTGACCTTGCCAGCGGAGGGCTGCACCCTTGCCTTCTTTGGAGGCGGTGAGTCCAAGTGCTTCCATTACATTGACTGGGCTTTGGTCTCTGGATCATAGTGATGGACCCAGGTTTCATTCTGTGTAATCAGTCTTTTGAAAAACTTTGACTCATCTTCTTGGCACATCTCCAAATTCATCCTCGAGCACTCGACGCGTTATCGCTTCTGGAATGTTGTGAACAACCTGGGAATCCATCTGGCAGACACCTTATGCATATGCAAATGGTCATGAATTATAGTTTCCACAGACCCTGTGCTAATCTTGACATCTTGGGCTATTTGGTGGATAGTAATGTGCCGATCTTCCAAAATGGCAGCCTCAACTTGACGGACAGATGCCTCTCAATGGCAGAAGGGGGCGACCAGATCTGGGAGCTGTTTCCACAGACTTTCGGCCATGTTTGAATTCACGATGACAGCGTTTTACAAGGTCATATGATGGGACATTATCACCATGTTGTTTTCATTTCATCAAAAGTCTCCTGTGGTGTGCATCCTTTCAAATACAAAAACCGGATCACTGCTCGACATTCAACAGGCTTCATTTCACACCTGACTCAGTTCAAACACCTGTAAAACGGAAACCACAATTAGTTTAGAGCTGTAATTTGCCACATAACCTGTAGATATAAAAATTATTGCACATGCAAACTTTCAGCTAGATCAGACAACTGGAAGTGGGTCAGAGGCATTACTTATTGCACGCCCGTCGTATAGTGTCACCTGGAGATATAGCTCAGTTTAAAGATATTCTAATACAGATCGAAAAAACCCTACTCAAACACCATTTTGTTTTAATTTTTTTCTTATTAATGAGTTCAATTTACGATAAAAGAAAAGTTGCTATTTTAAATCGTCGCGAATCATTTCTTCGTTTGCATATTTTAAAACTAAACATTAATACAGAGTGACTTTTTTCAGAGAATTCATCGTCAAGACCAAATATCAGGTGACGAGATACTGTAAACCAACACGTACGGAATTGTATTGACCACATTATAATAATTTTTTTTTAATTATTTTATTTTGCCAATTATTCCTCGTAATATATACTAATAGAATTTTAGTTAATTCTATAATAATACATTCACAATTTGCATAAATTAAAATACCATATTTAAACGTATTGTACAACCAGGCAACGCCGGTCGTCCAGCTAGTATATGTATAAAATACAAGTTTTGTGTTATTATTCCACTTGAAATTGTCGATTATTATGAAATTAGAATACTCGGCTATTAGGATCGTTGTAATATTTGTAAAAATAGAATTTTATCCCAGCAAAATAAACATTTACAGAGAAAACTGTTTATGTTAATAAATAAATAAATAAATGATAAATAATAAAAAATAATAATATTAAATAATAAATAGTAAATAATAATAAATAATAAATAGTAATAATAAATAATAATATATCATAATAAATAATAAATAATGATATATCATAATAAATAATAAATAATAATATATCATAATAAATAATAAATAATGATATATCATAATAAATAATAAATAATGATATATCATAATAAATAATAATATATCATAATAAATAATAAATAATGATATATCATAATAAATAATAATAAATAATGAATAATAATAAATTAATAATAAATAAAGAAAAGTTGAATGTAAACAATAATTTTAAAAAATTAATGATTTCTAGAGTTTGGCGACTATTAAGTTAAGGATATTATAAAAGGGCGTGGACCTTAGTGAATGTTTTTGGGAATATATACGATGATTTGATCAGTCTGAGATTTGAAGAAAGAGAGAGAGAAAGCAGACGCAGTCAATGGATTGCGACTAGAGTCGGGCGCGGATGGCTCCTAGTACAGGGATTAAAATGTGATGGGGAAACATCGGAAATAAAAATTGCAGAAAAGACAATCAGAGATTTGTTGATTCTTGGGGATTGAACCTTCTTTTAGCTGTTCCCGAGAATCCGTCAAACAAGATTAGGGATGAACCAGGTATGTTTCTCCGATTGGCTCGATGTTACAACCCCAGGGAACTGTTATTTGTCCCATTTGTGATACGTCTGTTGTAAAAATGTATCTGTTGTCATAATTTTTATACCACTAGATATTACACGAGTTAAACACACGTCATATATACACCCATCATCATATAACGTCTTCAAACGCATTCATCATTTACTAATATAAAAAAATGCATTTCTGTTAACAACAAAACTTTTACAAAAAAAGCAATAAAATTGTGTTACTGCATTATAGCATCGTGTTTCTGACGTCACTTCCTACTTTATCGCTATCTTTCGTATATTACACAAAGACGAATTAAAATATTTCTTATGGGAAAGTACGAATGATGTAGATAAGTTAAAACAGTTTGCATAAGAAAGATTCCAACCATGAAGCCATTGATGAAAGAATTCGCTTTTGAACAACAGATCTTTGGAGGCAGAGTCTGTCGAAGGTGACAACGAACGATCCTGGAAACCAAATGCATCATTAAATACAGAAAATCCACGCGAATTGGTCTTAATATTAAATGTTTATTTTGATGTCACGATTTTTATGTAGTTGGGACTATAAATTAATAGCAATTAAATTAACTAATATAGATTTTAGCAATGGTCAAACTAGGTATATGTCACTACAACCTAAATCTGCGAAATAGAATCATTCCCAGGGTAAGATTAAAGATAAGTGACGTAAAGTTTAGACAAGGGGCAACAGGTCAGATCCCTTAGACAAAACAGAGGTAGTAGTTGAGACGACGAATGACGCCCCGGGTTTTTCGGACGGGAAGAAAACAAATATTTTCAAATAAGTCTTTCTGTTGGAACCAATAATGTGAAAGTGCGTTAGAGACAAATTGCAAATAATGCTGTAAGAAACGTGCAAATTCTTACCCCGATATCTCTGGCCGCATGTTACTATTTTAAAGAAGTTAAAATGTTTAATAAATAATTAAGTAAACGTTAGTCTCTCTCTTTCTTTCTCTATCTCTCTCTCTCTCTATCTATCTATCTATCTATCTATCTATCCCTCTGTTAAGGAGAGGTGCGAGCGATCACTGTGTCCAGGCAAATAATGGAAATCCCGGGCGATCGAAGGAACAAAAAGTCGGCCCCAGTAAAGGTAATCTAAGCTATATCCAGGCAAATAAAAATAAACAATGGAAATCCCGGGATTTGGAGCGATCTGTATCCATGACGTCAATCGGAAACAAGCAAAAGTGCAATAAACAATCTGGCGAGAAAATAGGTTAACAGTCGAAGTGATGCCAATAAATAAGGACAGTCAGATTGACACAGTTGTGACCCACCCTCTGACACTAGCCCCACCGCCGTCATGTTGTTCAAATGTATATAGTAAATTAAACAAAGTCTTTATTATAAATAAAGTGTCTCGTTATTCATTCATAAATGAAATAACTGTTCATTTTATATAGCTAGATGATCACCAGCCAGACATATATGAAACATCTCTCTCTCTCTCTCTCTCTCTCTCTCTCTCTCTATCTATCTATCTTTCTCTCTCTTTTTCCTGGACCAATTCTTTGTAAGATAAAACTTTTACAAAAACTCTCAACGAACGTTTCTTTGTCTCTTTCCTGCATGAAAAGAAGTTTTATTTGTATATCAACCACAAGATGAAACTGTGAGGATTAAGAGAAGCGACTGTGTCAGAAAATGATGATAAAGACCCTGTATTTTTTTACAAGGTGATCACCACTTATCAAGGCCCGGAAGCCACTCAGGGATAAGGGTTATTGCATGTACAGTACGTTAGTGTGGGGGTTTAATAAAAATGTCTACTTAAAGGGGCGGTTCATCAGGAATTTGTTTATGTTGGACTTGAAGACATTCAGGTTGTAATCCGGTGGGAAGCAAGCAGACGGAACAGAGTTCCACAGGCGTGCAGTTCTAAGAAAGAAGCTTTGTTCGTGGAATCTACGTTTTGATTTAGGCACAGATAAAGAGTGGGGAAAATTTTTAGACAGTGGTCTCAGCTAGACAGGTGTTTTTCGTAAAAGATTTGCGAGGGGGGGACTAAGATTGGAGCTCAGACGAGCACCTGCCATGGAAATAACGATAAAACAAAGATAGGATCGCAACGTCTCTTCTATGGGAGAGAGGTTGCAGGGAAGAGAAAAGGGCATCCCCCACTAAGTCACGAAGTCTATTTTGTACTCTGTTCGGGCATGATAGGCTGTTTTTAGCAGCTACTGCCCAGATATGGCAGCATTATTCCATCCTTGGGCGTACTTGGCTTTTATATAGATAGAGAATGGCATCAATAGTGAGATATCTTCTTGAGCAGTAAAAGGATCCCACCATCTTTCCAGCGACCTTGGCAACAGACTTGATGTACGTGCTCCATTTCAGATCAGGAGTAAAGGTCAAACCCAGAAGCTTGTCAAAACATGGGGCTTCTCCTAGACGAGAGCCATCCATTTCAATTGATGCCAGATGTAAAATAATTTCTTTTATTATTAAAAAATATAACAAAATTATTGATATCTCACTTGGTTTAGCATTTCCTTTTCTTCATTTAATGTATAAATACAACTTTTAACATTTTTAATTACGTGCATCAAATCCACGTGATAAAGATTTTTTGAATGTCTGCTAGGATGGGGCCCTAAGAAACACCTTGTTTAAGAATTTAATTACGTACGACAAGTGTAGGTTTACTTCAAATAGGATGATAATCCGACACAGTTGTCGCGATAGAACAACCAAAATGCTTACTTGTGAGGGAACACTCACCACCGAAAATATCTCATTTATAAAAGGGACTATGTCTGTCTTCATATTTTCAAATTCTCCCTCTTCCGAAACTAAAAGTCGCAAAGCAGGCTAGAGGCCTCAAATGATTGGATTTCTTTATGGGCTGTTCTTTTATCTTAGAATAGCGCATGCTGATATGTATTCACTTTTATATCCAGAGCTAAACTCTTCAGAAATCAACTAATTGAAGGTCACTGATCAATGTCTGCTTGGTAACATATCTGTCACTGATGGTGAAATTGGCGAAATAACCACGCCCCTTCTTAGCAAAGTACGACCACCCACCAGCGAAACCTTCGTCCGGAATTGCCACATTATGGGGGGTCAGCAATACATTATGATGTCCTAAAACCAATGATTTGCAAGATATTTGCAATAAACTAATTTCTGCATTGCACATTGCACATCGTATTGCACCTTCCTCTTTGTTGTATTACTTTTGTAGATTATCCATATTTTTCAGTTTGATTTTGTGGATTTAGACGCTTGGTGCTCTTAATAAAACCACAAAACACCACACATTCTAAGTTCTTTGCTCTACAAGTGTATGACTTTGGACTCCTACATGACGTTGGGCATTTGCATAGAGGCAGTAGGTCATCTGGTCTGCATGGTACATGCAGTATCATACGAGTTATGCCGAAGCTTGTTGTTTCATATCCAAACTTGAGCGGATCTAATTTAATTATTACAGGATTTTGGGGCTTCTAACCACAATCTGCACTGCAGATATGCTCGTTTTATGTATTCTTGTGGTCTGGAGGAGCAACACACAAATTGATTAAAGTCAAGTTTTTTCCAAGAATTATGGTACTCTTCCCATCGATACTCTTAGAATGTTGAACAGTCAATTTTCTTTAATACAGTTACGTGGAATTTTCAGCATTACTTATCATCTTCGGCGACAATTCCTCTGCACCAATCCCTTCCAATAGAGAGAGGTCGATCGAAGCTTTCAGACAAGCCAGCTTCGAACTCGCTTTGCTGGTACTGTCGCACCCATTTAATGCGTGAATTGCTGATATATAAGACACCAAATTGATGTGCAGTTGATCAGCCAACAGGTGAACAGGCACAGTCTTCTCGTTCTCCCTGTTGCCAAGCTTTACATTAAGGTTTTTGTAGTTCCCATATTTTCTAGAAATTGAATGTGAGGTTTACAATAACGTCCGTGTCAGGTGAGTCAACTAGGATCGATTGAAAACCATGTTTTACACCATCATTAATATGAGTTCACTATCATTTTTGTCCAAATAAGACCATTCGAGCAGTTGTGCTGCATAAAGATATGTCGCATGCTTTAAGCGATTTCATAAACCTACTGCTTTCTTTTGTCTTGTTATTCCAATGATACACCCTGTATTTTTCATGTGCCATATAAAATCCTACTCGCTGTCTTGTCGGAGAGTATGGTACATCATCCATCCTCTTCTGTGAAGCATCGGTAGATACCAGGGAACTTTCTTATTAAGTCAGGGCAATCTTCAAAGAAGAGTGTACCCCATCTGCTATAGTTTGTTCGACCAAATTTAAAGAACAAAGGCATGCACCTACGACCGGCTGAAATGAACATATGTTAATCGCCTTGTCGAAAAGAATGTGTAAGATCCCTTAAGATTGGATACAACTCATCTGGAAACAACTTCCAATTGTACTGTCTTTCTTTCCATTCTTTATGTCCTCATTCAATAGCATGATTTCGTTCCAAATCTAAACTCTGTATGGTTAGCATCTAATGCCTGTTGCATCCTATTTTCCATGGTTTCTGTGTGCCTATCTATTTCACGGCGATATTTGTCTTTCTCTGACTGAAATCCTTCAAACATTATAATTGTCAGTTAGATATCAGATTCATTGCCTCCTTGCTTTTACAATATTTACCCCCTGTCATGACACTATTCTCTACAACAATTTTCTCTAAAGCTTCTCAAAGTCAGATCTATATCGATACAGCGAAGATTCTTCCCAAGGAAGGCGATTACAATTTGTCCATGTGAAATGGTCCCATTTCAAGGAATATGTAACCAAACTGTTCTGGCTTCAGCAATTGTATTTCTTTTGCGATAGCATACACCCCTTATCAGACCATCATGTCCCGGATGTGGCATTCTTTTGCTTCAAGATATCCTGAAAGTTAAGCATCGATGTAAATATTGTGTCCATTTCGGTTGCAATGTATGGAAGGTAATGGGTACAAATGATGTCTTTGTAACATAAAATTTCGGATATCCTGGAGGGCACTCATTATTGCTTGTGAAGCTAGAAAATGATCCCTCTTCGTTATATACACACCTTTGCCTGGTCATGCACCAAAGAAAATAGTCATCAATACTTGTTCTCCTGTATCATTATAAGGTGTTGCTGAAAATGATTCTGGTATATCATCGCTCCCTTTGACCAAGTAAGACTTTTCAATAACCTGACAGGGCAGCACATCAACCATCTTTCTCATTTCTAGTTGTTCTGAGCAGCTTGTCATATGAATGTCCTCAAAATGATTTCCTAGTGGTTGGTTCTGAAATATGACTAGAAAAGTGTCATGACAGGAGTCCTTTCCTGCCATTGTGTGGTCAAAATTGTTTATTGCTCCTTGGACAACGTGACCTTTATATACCGTTGATGATGCAGGACATATGTTGGGTACGGTATCTTTCACCATCTTTTGGGCCATGGAGGTGTTGATTCTCTTCATTGAATCATAACTAATGACTAGATTCGTTCTATTCATCATGTTAACCAGCTGTCATATCAGTAAGCACGAAACGTTTAGATTCCAGAAATTCGGCAATTTTGAAGTCGACCGGGTCCACTAATCAGAATCATGTCACAAAATACTTCCAATGCATTTGGCCATTTTTAAAGTGTTTTATCCTAAATGCACTTACATGCACGATTTCATCTAGTTCACACACTTGAAACGACAGATGCACAGGAGAATTTAATCATACTGGAAGAAAATATGAAATTAAAAAATAACATTTAATAAAGCAAATAAACTTAATTTGATGTGAATCATAACATTTCATGCATTATTTGAATTAATCGGATTAATGATCTCATCTTGAGTGCTATTTTTGGTTGACGTAACCTTCGACCTCCCTCAGGTGTATAGGTCGTCATGTTTAGTAATAAAAATATGGCGACTGATACACCCGAGAAAGGTCGAAGGTTACATCAACCGAAAACAACGCTCATGATGACATCATTAATCTGATTAATTCAAATGATACATGAAATGTTATGATTCACGTCAAATTTAGTATGTTTGTTTTATTCGTGTCTTAAAAACTATTTTTTTAATTTCCTATTTCCTTCCGGTATGATTAAATTCCATCCTTCGTGCACCTGTTTTTTCAAGTCTGTGAAATAGATGAAGTCGTGTATGTAAACGAGTTTACTTTAAGTGCATTATGGATAAAACATTTCAAAAATGGCCAGATGTATTTGAAGTATTTTTTGACATGATTCTGATTACTGTACCCGATCGACTTAAACGCGTCACTTCACAAACAAGATATCTGTGCTTATCACAAGCAAATATCAATTGTTTTGCAAGCGCCTACCGTATCCCCTAAATCAGAACTTATCGCAATATCTGGCGGCACTTTTCACCCACCCCTTAATTACCCTTGAAAGAAATTTGTATGCTGATAGCAGTGATTCCCAACCACTGTGCCGAGGCACATTAGTTTACTAATGTTTACTGGTGTGTCGCGAAGAGATAATAGCTAGAAGTCATTTCATTTCATCTTGTTTAATAAAGACATTTAATTTCTTAATCATGACACTGCTAAATTAAACATTGCCGAGTTTCTGGAATCTAAGCGTTTCGCGCTTATCTATATTGAAGAACGGTTACAAATTATGTTATATATACAAATTAGAAAGTGTGCGCGATAAGTGAAAGGAAAAAAGAAGAAAAAATCCACCACGTCGTCAGAAAAGAAAAGTGCGCGTCGAAGGAAATGGTCGTGTAAAGTCGACGACGAGAATGGGCCGACTGTGGCCGGCATGCAGTTTGAGGGAGAAGAAAAACGTACACCGAGCTAAATGGACGATGGCGAGAGACTTTTAAGTGGTGTCGAGATTGTAACAAATGCTTTTGTTAAAAAAGAAAAAAATGCCGACCCGGATTTTTATTTATTTATTTCAAGTGTTTACTAGTAACGGTCACGTTACATATAATTGTTTTGGACCGGGCGAGATGAACTGTGGTGAGAGACTTTTAAGTGGTGCCGAGATTTTTTTTCCTATTGTTGGTATGTAACGGCCACACGATAGTGATAGTAATTATATAGACTCCACACAACATTTCTATCTGGTCGCTGGGTGTAATAATAATAATAATAATAATAATAATAATAATAATAATAATAATAATAATAATAATAATAGTAATATTTAAATAGTAAAAAAATAAAACAATCACGTCACATTTATATTTTTCGCAACTACATTTGTCCCCACAATCCTCCTACTGACATCCACCATTATTATATTTGACCAGATATTGAATCAAGAATATGTTGATTTATGTGAATAAAAAATTCTCCTTATATAATAATTTTTATTATTATTTTATTACAAAAAAAACTTTAAGAATAGGAAATGTTTTTTATAAGTGTGCCACGAAATTTTAAAGGATGAATACGTTGAAAACCACTAGCTACAACCCCTATCGGCAGTTTCCCTTACTCTCTATCTGCGCTTGAAACTAAACGAAAATTCCATGAGCAAAGCTTTCTTTTTTCCCAGAACTGTTTGTCTGTGAAACACAATCCCATGGGGTTGTTTCCCAGATAACTACAACATGGTTGTTTTTAAGTTTTACGTAAACAAGTTACTAATCATCAATCTTTTTAAATAAATCAATTTCTATCCAATCTCAACCATCACAATCACCACGGTGTTTTCTAACTTGACACTCATTAAGCGTTATTCTTGATGGGTCTTTAGGCCTTGATAAACGATGACTCTATAGTATGAAAATACTTTGCAACACGCATAAAACTATCTCAGGTACATAGAGATAAGTTCGATCCTGTAGACAAGCTCAAAAGAGGATCAGAATATAATGAGCAGGAATTGTCGATAATGGTTCCCGGGATCAAGGTATGTTGAGCAATAGTTTTAAGAAGACAAGTGGCTTCTGCAACGACAACAAGTCATTGCTGTGCCACACAGACGTGAACGTTGTGATCCACCTGGCGTCAAGTTGTAAAGTTCTGATGGGAGCCGGTTTCTATACAATGCAAAAGAGAAGAGTGTGAAAATATTTCCGCTAAACAATATGATAAACATATGACAAGCACGTCCGGGGAACGTATACCAGAAAAAGAAACCGTTGGAAATAAATCATACACAATCCACTATGCAATCGCTACAACGTCATACTTAGTAAACAAAGCGGTCAAACTTGGGATAGTTATATAGCACAAGTGAGAAGAGAGAAAGAGAGAGGGAAAGTAGCAACTCTTATTGAAGTTAGTATCGCTCATGTTGTTAGTTCAAACAGAGATGAGAGGGAGCTCAATCGAGGGTTTTCCTCTGACACCAAACCAAACAAAGTGTAAGCCAACGTTGAGAAGATTTGTTCTCGTGACCTGTGCAGTTCTAGAAGGTTCATCATCCCAGGCTTTGCTTTCTCCTTTTTAGGAGATCTTAGTTTATTGCTAATCGCCTGAGGCACCACTGCCGAGAATACCGTTGAGGCTGTCATTGCGTTTTTTTTTTCTTTTTTGCAGGCCAGAGTGCTGTTCCTATGGGCTGCTGGGTTTTCAAATACCACTTTCTATCCCTCATCACCTTACCTTTAGAAAGAGATAAATAATGTACGACATGAAAAGAAACTGGAATATAAGGAAGATCTTCTCCATCATTTCAGTAATCAAAGAAACAACCGAATTCATAAAAAGTTTACCCGATGAACTACATGCAAGAGATATCCAAACAATAGCACCGAACGGGCGGTTAGAAGCCTAAAAAGATCTCTCGGTTAGAGTATCTGAAGTAGTTTTTGAATGTCTGACATCCGATATCATGCCTTATTACCAGGAAAAACAGACAAAGAGAAAAACAGTTTTACAAAAAGAGAAAATGGCCTGGTGAGATCTACGACCGAAACCTGACTGTAGCCGTTCAGCATGTATATATTAATTCGATAGCGTGTTATATATATATATATATATATATATATATATATATATATATATATATATATATATATATATATATATATATATATATTTCACCAAAATATTTGGCATTGATGGAGGGGTGAGTAAAACTTGCTGCTATGGTTTCAAATGATCTGAAATAACAGCAAGAGGAGACTTGATTCCAAATATTTGTGATATGTTATATTTCCTCTCTTTTGGAAATAAAGTAAGATTATGAAAATCTCCCGTATCAAGTAATCCGTATGTACTGTGAAATTTAATTTATGTATGAAAACCAAAGAGGAGATATATAACATATGATAAATATTTGGAATCAATTCTCCCCTTTCTGTTATTTAAGATCATTTGAAACCATAGCAGTAAGTTTTAGCCTCCTCTCCATACAAAACCAGAGGTTTTGGGAAATATCAAATATTTTGTAATTCATATACAAAAATATGAAAAAAAAATTACTATGATTGAAACATCTAATGGTTGTAAAAAAGTGCCAAATGTAGGCTCTGGTGATGGATGATCCCCTTAATGTGCTTAGGGTAAATGTCCCATAGTCTACTACACAATTCAGGTGATTACTTTTTCAATGAATCTTCATTTGTTAAATTCTGATCAATAGTCGCTGAGATTTGGAACTTACAAAAGTGCCAAAAAAGGTGGTATATCTATCTCTCTCTCTCTCTCTCTCTCTCTATATATATATATATATATATATATATATATATATATATATATATATATACATACATATATATGTCGATTCAATATATATATATATACATATATATACACACACATATATATATATATATACCCCACACCACATTCGCATTACAAACATTTGCCTTTAAAAACATGTCCCGTCTGAAGGAATGAACAGAACCTTTCTTTTGACATCATCCACATCACGCTTTTCAAAATATGATTGTTAATTTAATTTATTTACTTAAAAATTCAATCATCCTGAGGAAGCCCCTGAAGTAGGACGAAACATCGATAAACTCACAAATGTTTTATATTTTCCTTCTTATTCCAATATATATGTATCTATATATATATATATATATATGTGTGTGTGTGTGTGTGTGTGTGTGTGTGTGTGTGTGTGTGTAGTAAGTTATAGAAATATATACGACAATTAAGCTACACAGAATATTCCACGTAACCCTGGCGGATTCTCACGAGGGAAGATTCTGTGTAGCTTAATTGTCATATATATTTTCATAACTTACTACCTTGAGCACTGTTGA
This sequence comes from Euprymna scolopes, assembly GCF_053919585.1. NCBI lineage: Eukaryota > Metazoa > Mollusca > Cephalopoda > Sepiida > Sepiolidae > Euprymna > Euprymna scolopes. The sequence goes on along the minus strand of NC_136499.1, from coordinate 12,181,339 downwards.
AGTAAATACTGAAAAGTTACGCATAAAACTATACCTTCGTATATTTATTTATGTGATTAAATGAAGCAGTGAGATATATATATATACATACATATATATATATATATATACATATATATATATATATATATATATATATATATATATATATATATATATATATATATATATATATTAGCTAGCTAGACGCCTGGCGTTGTTCGGTGGTACAATACGCTTAAATATGACATTTTAATTTTTTCAGATTGCGTATAGCAGCAATCCTCTATTGAATATAATATATTACGAGGAATAATTTGTCCAGTGGACTAATCCGCAAAATCACTTAAAATTAAAAAAATTAAAAAATAATGATAATGTCGTTCATCAAATTCCGTGTGTGTTTATTTACAATACCACGTATCTTAATATTTGGACTTGACGATGAAGGCCCTGAGAAAACTCCCCTTTTAATTTATGTTTAGTTTTAAAATATGCGAGCAAAGAAATGCTTTGCGGCGATTTTAAATGGTATCTCTTCTGTTTTATCGTAAATTGAATCATTAATAAGAAAAAAATAAAATGGTGAGATACACCCGGACTTGAACTGTAGTCGAATGCTCTACCACTGAGCTATATCTCCAGATTATAATAAATCTGTTTTTTAAGAAGAAATGATTTGCTGAAATTTTATTGTCTCCCTTGGCCGATATAACATGAAATATTTTTCTGTAAAAATTCTTTGTTTTAATCTATAAGAGAGAAAAGATGATTTTTAAGATCGATTTTTAAGATCGATTTTTGATACTTATCGGATCAATTTCTGTGTAAAACATATCTAAGAACACTACCAGACATATGAATTAGCTTTGTGTGAGATTTGCAAAAGACAGGCTTAGCCGTTTCAGAATCTATGAGGAAGAAACTTGCACACACGCACAAAAAGTCTGTCTGTCAGAGAAACGACCTTTGTAATTTTTTCGTCTACAGACTTGAAACTTGATATACAGACGATTTGTACCGGTGAAACAAATTCGATTTGATTTGTTACGTGGTAAAAAATAGAAACTCGTGACCTCTATTGCGATTTAAAGTGCTCTTGTACACGGTTCATTTTCATCTATTTGTTATCCATATGAAGATAGCTCAAACAGTAAGGAGTAAGGTTGGAGCGCTATCTATTTTAGTTTCGGTTTTAGCTAATGGCACCAAAATCATATATATATATATATATATATATATATATATATATATATATATATATATATATATATATATATATAGTAGCATGCGTGGCCGGCGTTGCCCGGGTTTTTGGATGTGTATGTTGAGCAAAAAAAAAGTGGTAGTAGGAAAGCAGGCTCGAATCCGTACCGCGAAAGGGGAAAAGAACGGGACACAAACCTGACGTCTTCGCTGTTACGACCACCGCCAAACCGGAAGAGACGCAGGCTTAAATTAAGGCTAGACAATCAAAAAGAGGGAAATGACTTTCGAATATATCGGTGAAAAAAAGACCCCCCCCTGTAGAAAAGTGGCAAGTTGATGGTGAAGGAATTAATGTTTTCAGCCATGTTTTCGGTATTTGTCGTCTGAAGTGTCAAGCTTAAAAACCATACTGATCTTGCCGAAAGTTTTAGACAAACATGCAAACATACATACATACATTGATATATTGGTAGCTCAAATTTTCGACCCAAACCGATTAAAAAGCTTGCCTTATCTCTGAATACCTTTTCTGTAAAATTTTAAATGTTTAGACCAGAAATTGTCTGAGTAATTTGGTAGTGACCACAGAGGTCAACTTTTTTTATATGTGACCCCTATTATGACCCCTTAACATTTATTTTTTGGGGCTCAAATCAAGTTATTAAGTTAGATCCATGTCCAAGGAACTATATATAAAATTTCAATTGTTTATAGCCAAAATTGACGGAAGAGTTTGGTAGAGTTCTCAAAGGTCAAATCATTTAACTTTGACCCTTTAACAGCCAAATTTCTGGCTGAAAACGGATTACAAAAATTTTCCAAATCCCAGTACCCTGTATATCAAATTTCAGGTCTGTAGACTTAAAATTGACAGAGATATTGCATAGGGAAATGTACACAGGCAGACAGACAGACACACACACACACGCAAACAAACAGACACTTTCACTTTTGTAGACACACTAACATGAGAGTCCAGCGTTGCGCGGGTGTTTTGAGATGTGTGTTGTGCAAAAAAAAAAAGTGGTCGTAGAAAGGCAGGCTCGAACCTATACTGCGAAGGAGAAAAAGAACAGAAAAAAACCTAAGGTCTTTGCTGTTACGACCACCGCCAAATCGAAATAACGTAGGTTAAAATTAAGGCTAGACAATCGAAAAGAGGGGATGACTTTCGAAAATATCGGCGAAAAAAGCGACCCCTCCCTGTAGAAAAGTGTCCAGTTGAGGGTGAAGAAATTAACGTTGTTAGCCAATTTTTTAGTATTTGTCGTCTGAAGGGTCGAACTCTAATAGGATACTGATCTTGTGAAAATCAGTCGCCTCTGTCGAAAGTTTTAGGCAGACATGCAAACATACATACATACATACATACATACATACATACATACATTTATATATTTGTAGCTCAAATTTTCGACCCAAACCGATTAAAAAGCTTGCCCTATCTCTGAATATCCTTTATGTAAAAATTTCAAATGTTTAGACCAGAAATTGTCTCTAGTAATTTGGTAGAGACCGCAGAGGTCAAATATACTAGCATTTCAGTTCGGCGTTGCCCGGGTGTTTGGAGGTGTATGTTAAGCAAAAAAAGAGCGGTCAATTTTTTAAACTTTGACCCCTATTATGACCCCTTAAAACTTATTTTTGGGCTCAAATCAAGTTATTAAGCTATATTCATGTCCAAGGAATCTATACCTAGAATTTCCATCATTTATACTCAATATTGTCGGAGGAGTCGGGTAGAGTTCTTAAAGATCAAATCGTTGGACTTTGACGCCTTAACAGCCAACTTTCTGGCCGAAAATGGATTACAAAGATTTTTCTAAATCTCAGTACACTGCATATGAAATTTCGAGTCTGTAGATTGAAAATTCACAGAGTTATTGCGTAGGGAAATGTACACAGACAGAGACACAGACACACACACACACACACACAGACAGACACTTTCACTTTTATAGATATATAGATAGATAGATGTTACTGTTAAAATCACGACTATATATAAAGTACAATATAATACTCGATAGAGAATTGGCTCTATAATAATAAATATGAAATATGCATAAATTAATTAAATATATTTATATTTTTTACATGGAAGTCACCACTTATCAAGGCTCGGAGGCCACTCGAGGATAAGGGTTATTGCGTGTACAGTAATCAATGGAATAATATCGTAGTAATCGTTAGTATTAGTGCTTTGATAAATTGGATTACTTAAGGGAGCAGTTTATCAGGAATGTGTTTATGTTGGACTTAAAGACATCCAAGTTGTAGTCAGGTGGGAAACAGGCAAACGGGAAAGAGTTCCACAGGCGTGCAATTCTAAAAAAGAAGCTTTGTTCATGGAATCTACGTTTTGATTTAGATACAGATGAAGAGTGGTGAAAATTATTGACAGTGGTTTCAGCTAGACGAGTGTTTTTTCGGGAAAGATTGGCGAGGGAGGACCAGAGATTGGAGCTCAGACGAGCACTTGCCATGGAAATAACGATAAAACAAAGACAGGCTCGCAACGTCTCCTCTGTAGGAGAGAGGTTACAGGGAAGAGAAAGGGGCATTCTCCACTAAACTACGAAGTCTATTTTGTACTCTGTCAAGGCAGGATAAGCTGTTTTTACCAGCTCCTGTCCAGATGTGGCAGCAGTACTCCATCCTTCGACGTGCTTGGCTTTTATATAGATAGAGAATTGCATCAGCAGTGAAATATCTACTCGAGCGGTAGAAGGATCCCACCATTTTCCCAGCATCCTTGGCAACAGACCTGATGTACGTGTTCCATTTCAGATCAGGAATAAAGGTCAAACCCAGAAGCTTGTCACAACATGGAGCCTTCCTCAAGACGAGCTATCCATCCATTTCAGTTGATGCCAGATAGGGATCAGAGCGTTGATGATGTAAAGATAAAAGCTTGGTTTTAGATGCATTAAAAGTAACCAGCCACCTCTTCCCCCATTGTACCACGCGCTCAAGATCAGAGGAGAGAGAATCAGAGAGAACTTTGTCATTTACGGCCTTTGATGTGTTGCCAAAGATGGTAGTGTCATCAGCATAAATGTCAACGAATGATCTAGGTATGTGTTTTGGGAGATTATGTACACCAGAAAGAGAGTTGAGACCGGGATGGACCACTGAGGGACTCCAGCATTTATACTGTGGTATATAACTCTCTTGCATTTTTTATTACTCTTTTACAGTGGTTGATGCCAGTCCTGAAAGCAGCGTTAGTCTCAGTACATATATTACGTTTGTAGCGATGCAAAAAGTGATTTCTGTGCAAGATAGCGGTAGCACATTCTGGGGAGAACCATAGCTGGCTGTAAGGTTGTTGCTGGAATTTTTTGGATGGTACGAATCTGTCTATACCTACAATTAACCGTATATGTGCATGAGATGTATGTGTACATGTGAACGTTTCTTTAAGTGTATATGTGTGTATGTGCGTATGTGTGTGCTCGCGCGCACGGCCGCTAGCTAACCCTCTCCAAGCACTTAACAACAAATAAAAACCAAATAAATAAACCGAAGCATAGCCCCCCCCCCGCCTCCGAACCTAAGCGAACACCCAACAGGTCAAATCATACTTATCAAGAAATCATCTCACCAACGAGACGCCAAAAACTTAAACATTAAGACTCGAATTTTAAAGTAACCCTCCTCCCCCTCCCCTCACATATCCCCCTCCCCCCTCCATGTATCCCTATTCCCTCAGCCACACCAGAAATGAACTTCCCAGACCCTCCCCTACTAACCACCTAATGTCCTTAAACTCCAAAACTAAAACATTACCCACATACGAAGCACCTCCTCCTACCTTTCCCCCTTGTTCCCTTCCTCTTTTTTCCGCTCTTCTCGCACGCCTCCCCTAACATCATTCACTCCTTCATCCCATCATAACGAACAGTTCTGTAAAAGTCTGAGGAAGCTACAGAAGGCCAAAAACGGCCGGGTAGCTGAAACAATAATGTAACTTAACAGAAGAATACGGTAATAAAAAAATAAAACGCATATTTGCTCTACAGCAGTATTGAGCACTTTCTTCAGGTTTTTATCAATTACCATTTCTACTATATATATATATATATATATATATATATATATATATATATATATATATATATTCCACGGTGAGATGTGTGAACAGATCTTTCACTTTGCTTCGTGTCTGACTAATCACAAACACAAAATTGACCATGATCAAATAATAAAATGTTGGAAAATATTAATTGTATTTTTATGAAAACGCTATTAGGTGTATCTTTATTAAAAGCCTTTTAACAGTAAATATATATATATATATATATATATATATATATATATATATATATATATATAATTCAAACACTATATGGCTAAATGGAAGTTTTTGTCATTCAGAACTGCTTTAAAGTTTCACTGCTCACTCATTCGTAGACCAAATTTCAAACAATTATTACAATTTATAGATCACTTTCTCAGCTATATTGTGGAAAAAGAATTTCAATTTTCGTTCGGTAAAACAAAAGTTATGATGAATTTTCTGGTGTTAAAAATCGTAAAAAAATATAAGGAGGTGAGCCATGTTTTTTATTATTGGTTTCCATAGCAACCACGTCACTTCAGCGATTACTGGTACTACCAATTCACTGCTGCCGCGAAAAAGAGAAGTAACAAGTGAAACACAGAGAATGAAAGCATAAGTGAATTTTTTGGAAGCCTGATAAATCATGGATTACAATAGAAAAATGCGAGCATGAAAAGTAATATGGTTAAATTGAAACATGGAAAAGTATAGGACTAGTTGTTAAAGCTGGAAAAGAAAAAGGCAAGATATTTTTGTAAAAATCTAATAAATTTATAACTAAAAATATTGCAGTATTAAGATTTTTAAAATTCATTTTATAACATTATAAATCAATTCTTAATACTGCAATATTTAAAGTTATGAATTTATTGTATTTTTATTAGAATATCATGCCCTTTTCTTTTCCAGTTTTTACAACTAGTCCTTTACTTAACCATATTACTTTTCATGCTCGCATTTTTCTATTGTAATATCTATCTATATATCTATAAACGTGAACGTTTCTGTGTCTGTGGACATTTCCCTACGCAATAACTTTGTCAATTTTTAGACTACAGACTCGAACTTTTATGTACAAGGTACTGAGATTTGGGAGAATCGATGTGATCGGTTTTCGACAAGAAATTTGGCTGTTAAGGGGTCAAAATTCAAAATTCAACGATTTGACCTTTGAAAACTCTACCAAACTCCTCCGACAATTTTGGGTATAAACACTTGAAATTTTAGATATAGGTTTTTTGGACATGGATCTAAGTTAATAACTTGATATGCGCACAAAACAATAAGTTTTAAGGGGTCATAAAAGGGGACAAAATTTTAAAAACTGACTGTTTTTTGTTGTTGCTTTTTTGTTGTTTTTGTTTTTTTTTTTGTTTTTTTGCTTAACATACACCTCCAAACACCCGGGCAACGTCGGGCACCCATGCTAGTATATCAATAAAAGTGAACGTGTCTGTGTGTCTGTGTGTCTGTGTACATTTTCCTTCGCAATAACTCTGTTAACTTTCCGTCAACAGACTCGAAATTTGATATACAGGGTACTGAGATTTGGGAAAATCGATGTGATCGGTTTTCGGCCAGAAATTTGGCTGTTAAGGGGTCAAAGTTCAACGATTTTACCTTTGAGAACTCTAACAAACTCCTCAGACAATTTTGGGTCTACACCCTAAAACTTTTAGATATAGGTTTCTTGGACATGGATCTAACTTAATAACTTGATTTGAGCCCAAAACAATAAATTTTAAGAGGTCAAATTAAGGGTCAAAGTTAAATCAAATTTGACCTCTGCTGTATCTACCTAATTACTCAGACAATTTATGGTCTAAACATTTGAAATTTCACATAAAGGATATTCAGAGATAGGGCAAGCTTTTTTATCGGTTTGGGTCGAAAATTTTTAGTTACCAATATATAAAAGTATGTATGTATGTTTGTATGTCTGCCAAAAACTTTCGACAGAGGTGATGGATTTTACCAAGATCAGTATCGTTTTGAAGTTCAACCTTTAATACGACAATTATCGAAGATTTGACTAAAAACATTAACATCTTAACCTTCAACTAGGCACTTTTCAACAGGGGGTGTCGTTTTTTTCGCCGATATTTTGAAAGACAAGCTCTCCTTTCGATTGTGTAGCCTTAATGTAAACATAAGCCACTTCACGTTTGGCGGTGGTCGTAACCGCATAGACGTCAGGTTTGTTACTCCGTTCATTTCCTATTTTGCGGTATGGGTTCGAGACTACTACCACTTTTTTTTTTGTTGTTCAACATACATACCTATACACCCGAGCAACGCCGGGCTGAAATGCTAGTGTATATATATATATATATATATATATATATATATATATATATATATATATATATATATATATATATATATACTAGCAGGTAGTCGATAAATAACTCTTATATGTATATGTGTGTGTTTCTCTTTGTGTGATCACATATGCTCTCTACGTATATGTGGTTTTAACTCTGAAAAATGAAATCGTAATTTGTCATAGATATAATTCTTTGTAATCAAATAGAGCAGTGTTCGGCAGTTGATAATGTGTATATAAACAAAAAAATATCCTTTTCTTGTTTCTTTTGCTAGTCGCGCACTGGTTAAAATCGGTGTCAATCTCAACTGGAACAACGTGCCCGTCACGCTACACTTAAGGACAGTGACACCGCGAAACAGTCCGGCTAGGAATACCTATATATATATATCAGCCTTTCCTCCGATTTTACTCACCCCACGTCCTGTTTTTGAGCCTTCCTACCCCCCACTCGTGTATCCTCTATGTTCACACCCACTATTTACCTCCTCCCCCACCTTCTCCGACGGGTACTTTCTCGCCTTTTCATACTTACCTTGTATCAATCTCTGCCTCGCGCCGATGATCAAAACAATTCTCGCTAATAATTGTCTACCCGCTTCCCAAATCCCCAACCCTTGATAGCCAGGTGCGTGCGGTGTCTGAAGTCAGTGGAGCGGGGCGGGGATATTGGATGGACTGTAATAAGCCACCCCAATAACCTCGTTTTTAGAAACTTGTATGCAGATGTAAAATTCCCTCCACGCATGTTTTATCTGAGCGGCACGTGTATATATATAAACATATAAGAAGGGGAAAAGCATAGCATAGCATAGATGCTATTGACATGGAAAGAGATACGCACATAAACACACACGCACATATACAAATACACGTACAAATATATTTAATACTAATAAAAACACCAACAACGCCAATAAAAATGATTTCTAACTAGTGGGGCTACTCGGTGTCGCGCGAAATCCCACTTTCCATAAATTACGGGGGTAACAGAAAAAAAGTAATACTGTATTATTATAACATAAAATGTTTTAAATTCTTATCACTACAAAATCAGAGTAACAAAACTAATAGCTCTCAACCTACCGTAGCAGTTTTGCCCTTGGCACCGAAATCAATAGACTATGTCGTTTCTGAAATAACCTTTTCTCTGTTTATTGCGGTACATTGCTTAACTCGTGCAATTCTAGGAGGTCAACCTTCTCCAGATGTTGGATTGTGGAGTTGCATATCACGACTGTATATACATGCGTTCATGCACATCTAGTCTATATAAATATACGTGTGTATGAAACCGATGCTCGTGTATCGTCTAGTTGTAATGAATGTTCATTCTGTGTGTGTTTGTGTGTGTGTTTGTGTGTGGGGGAGTCAATAAACATGAAATATTAGCAGTATTAACCGGCCTCGGGGGTTCGTTTGATGCCTTTTTATGCTTATTTTAATTTGTATTAATTCCAATATTTTCTTCGGTTTTTTTTTTTTTTGTTTGGTTTTTTTTTGTAATCCTAAAATTATTTTAGTAAATTTCAGTTACAACGTAGCCCCCCCCCCCCCCCCACACACACACAATGGATGCAACATGCCAGCAACAATCCAATTTCTCTCATTTGTCCCTTTAGCAGCTATTCTGCCAGCTCAAAACCAACTACTTTGGAGAGGTTTTGGGGGCCATGATTTCTTGAACCGTATGCAAAAGCAACCACAGGATCAACGTCGACTATCTATTTGTTTTAAGAATTTATGTGGCTGTTGCTGTATAGTTCTACAATTAGTCAACTGTGTCGAAAAATTCCTTATCTTATGTTGCCGGACATACTACTTGTGCTTGGTTGTTCGGGGGCCTATGTTTTGTTAAACCAACATATAAGAAACCTCTGAATCACATTTTCACTAAATATGTGTGTAGACTATTTTGCAATTTCTTCAGGATCAGTTGATTGATCATTGGACGTCCAAAAACAGAAACATAATTTATTTTTATAAAAACACGTAAATTTTCAAGTCTTTTAACATTCTTTGCAGTTAATGAAAAAAAATTAAGAAATTTACCTGCAGAGTTTGAACCTACAGACCACATCATGCAAAAAAAAAACATACACGCTACCAACTTACCCACAGTAAAATTTTTATAGCCTGTTGTTCTATCATTGTTACTGAGCGACGAAATGGAAAAATAGCTTTACCAATGATAGATAAGTTAAAATAACAGTTTCAATTATCGATTGTCGGTAATTATCGGGGGTATTCTGAGACAAAACTTAACTAAGATTACTCCCAGACTTATACACTTAAGTTCTGTACATTTTAAAGAAAATCTGTTCAAACGTTTCGGAGTCTATAAGGAACGAACTCTCTCACACACACACACACAAAGTTCTATTTATATAATTATAGAGATAAGCACACAGTGGTCGTTTGTTGCACTCCCTCGTCTCTTGGACACTTGCAAGAAAACATTTTACTGTGAAGCAATAACAACAGGACTTCTTGATTTTCCTCGTTTATTCTCATTTTCACAGTTAAGTGTTTTCCTCGGGGATTTACAGCGCTTTCTCTTTTTTTAGTCCTTACATCATCTCTTAGTAGATCAGTCAAATGCTTCCACAACTGACAAAGTAAACCTCCTCGTATGAACGACTCCCTCGTTCTCTTACTTTTATCTGTACTCTTTCTTTGTTATCATGTCAACTCCATTGTTTATTTTTATAAGAGTTCCTACCAAGAGTTTGGTAGAATTCCTTTGGTAAGTTGTTTTGGATGTCTGCGCTGTAAGGCGGATTAAACCATATATACCCTCTACGTCTGTTTATCTTAATATTCTTATTTTCGTGATACTTCTTTAAAATACTTATTCTTATTGGATCGAGTTAGCAATGCTTTTAGAACTCGTATGTTTATAATTGCCCATGAAAATACTATAAAATATAACATAGATAATACCCTTTTTCTATCTCTGCTAATTCATAGATTCATTAGGTTTGTGTTTAATATATTTAATTCCACTATCAAAACCTGACATAGATCATGATTCGTTATAATATTTTTCTTTCTATTAAATATTTGTTCGTCATTCTTTTTGAGATGCTGGGAATAATAACTTTTCTCACTGAGTATGGGTGATTAAGTTTTGGGATCGATAGAGAAAGAGAGAGACAGAGACAGAAATACAGATATAGTTACCGTTATAGATATAGATATATGTTTATAGGTTCTAATGTGTTTCGGTGTTTATAGGATTCAGTTCTCAACTAATAAACTGGCGCTCACCAATTCATGAGTCATCAATTAGTGCGCACTTTTATGGCAATAAAACATGTAGTGAAGCATATTCGGATGGCTGTTTCCGCATTGAACACAAGCCCCGTTCAAAGCAGCATCTAAATATTTTGAAGGCCGTAAGTGTACTAATAATCAGACCATCGTTCTGTAGGCAAAAAGAGCTCTCACGTAAGTTATAGCTATTTATAGAGCTCTAATAAAAAAAAAATAGTCTACATTTCATCAATATTTCTTGTTTCTGCACTTATTTGCAGACAATTGATTTTTCCCCCGCCTCGAATTCTGAATTACGGACACATTTTACGGTTGATTTATTTATTTAATTTTTTCCCGTGTTGTTATGCTGTTTGGCTTCACCTCTTCCCTCGTCTCCATTATCAATTCTTTGCAACGCCAATTACTTTATTTTAATCGTTATTTACCGACGTTAACTCTCGAAAATGTGTCGGTCAAAAGGTTCCTTGAGGTTCATTTCTTATTCGAATTATTTCTTATTTGTGCATAATCTTTTTGAAAGCTTTTAGTCGAATAGTCTGTTGACCATTTTTTCTCACGTTTTCTTTTTTTAAATCTTGTTTGTAATTTTAATAATGCCTCCACTTATCCTTTTGAAAACTCTAATCAAATTCTGTATCATTAAACACCTTATATATACATAGGACTATCCACTATCATTATATATATATTATATATACTTATATATATATAGGGCTATCCACTATCATTAAACACCTTATATATATATATATATATATATATATATATATATATATATATATATATATATATATATATATATATATTTCTATTAAATATTTGTTTTATTTATATATATATATATATATATATATATTTCTATTAAATATTTGTTCGTCATTCTTTTTGAGATGCTGGGAATAATAACTTTTCTCACTGAGTATATATATATATATATATATATATATATATATATATATATATATATATATATATATATATATATATAGGACTATCCACTTATCTTGTGCTTCATTTTTTAAAATTAAATATATTTTTAACTCTTTTTCAAGATGTCTTTTAACATGTTTTATTAATCATTTGTTCATATATATATATATATATATATGTATATGTATATATATACATATATATTCCTGAAATTGTTTGATAGTTCACATGAAATGACCATGAAAAGGTCATATCTATTATAGATCTTTTACGTCTGAACCTGCCTGCACTGTGATTCGGTTAGGACCCTTTCCGCCAGTCTTGCTAGCCGTGCTTGCGCCATTTTAGCCATTATATTACCGGCAATGGTCAACGAGGATATACCTGGATAGTTGCTGCAGTACTTGTGGTCACCTTTATTTTTATAGATTGGGATTATGATATATTTGAATTCTTGTGGCGACGTTCCTTGTGGCCAGCATTTTGCTATTAGTTGGTGAAGTTTTCTTATGATTTGTTCTCCGCCGAACTTGTATACTTTATCTGGTATACCATCAATTCCTGGAGATGTGTTCATTTTAGTTTTGTTAATTGCTACCCTTACTCCCCCAAGAGTTGGTTTGTCATTCAGGTCCATCTACTGGGAGAAGACTATTATGCGGCTGAAGATCTCCTCATCCATCTTTGAATTAATTGTTTTGATTGATGTAGCGTTTCCATCCTCTGAAAAGAGGGTTTTAGTCATCTGGGCTCTGAGGCCATACACTTCCTTCAGTGTCCTGAAGGAATCTGCAGAATTCTTTTCCTCTGCTTGCTTCTGCATATCTTCAGCTTTTTTCAACAACCAGGTGTTTTCCATTTTTCTAAGGTTTTTCAGTTTCTTATGATTTGCTCTAGTTGAGTTACTTAGTTTTGATTTTAATGCTCGGTTTCTTTTATCCATTGCATCTCTAATTTATTGATCATTCTCGTTGAACCACTCCGCATTCCGCTAATTTTTGTACCAAGTACCTCTGCCGCAACGGAGCATACAGACCTGCTTAGTGAGTCCCACGTTTGTTTCGCTGAATCAGAATTATCAGTCATTTCTTCCAATACTGAGTTGATTGCAAGTTATAGTTTATCTTGACATCTATCTCCGAGCTTTGATGTGTCTAGCCTTCTCTTACGCTTTGTTGTCGCCATGCTGTACGCAGGTTTTATGGTGAACTTGAAGGTAGTCTTGATAAGGTAGTGGTCTCTTTGCAATTTGGTTTTCGCATAGCTCGTGTTCTTGGTATCTTTGAGGCCCTTCCTTCTTGTGATAACATAGCCCAGGAGATGGGGTCTCTTTGACCTGGGATGTTCCCAGAAGTAGTAATGGTTATCCGAATGTTAGAAGTAAGTGTTCGTAATTGCCAGCTCAAATTCCGTGCACAGAGCAGCAGTTCTCCATTTGAATTGGGATTTCCCTTTCCAAATTTTCCGAGAACCTTCTATTGTAGTCATGGCTCAGTCTGGCATTGAAATCACCGAAGAGAAATAGCTTATCCGCTGTAGGGACGTTCGTTATGTTGTCTTCCAGCTAAGAGTAAAACAAACTCCTTTTCTTCGTCTGGATAGGTCATTGTCGGTGCACACACGTTGATGATGGTGATGTTACGGTTATGAGACGTGGTGATTCGCAATGTTATTCTTTCAGAGATTCCGTTAGAGCTCTTGTGAGTGTTGGCTAGGTCATTTTTGATCGCAAAAGCGACCCCAGCTCTTTTGGGTTGATCTTCAAGACAGCCTTTCCAAAAATAGGTTCTTCCTGTTTTTCTCAGTTGGTCCTCCACGTTGAGTCTTGTCTCCTGCAATGTAGCTATGTCGATATTTGTATTCTCGAGCTCCAGGTCTATGAGTTCCGTTCTCCTATGTGGTATGTGACCTGAGCTTGTATCAAGCATGGTTCTGACGTTCAATGTAGCAATATTGAAATCCTGAGTGTTTTATTTCTTCTTCTGTTGTTACCGCTGGATTGGAGATCCACTGCCCGCAATTTGACAGTCAGATAGTTTTGGGATGAGCTTTGTTTACGTCACCTTTTATAGGAGCGTCCCCTCCCAGGGCAAGCAGTGCTATCCCTGAACAGGGTTGCTTGGTCATTCGTTCACCTGCCTCTGGATATCGTCATTCACTCGGTACACCTGCGACCGTCATACACGGCCGCCTATGCGCAGAAGTCGGACTAGTGGCTCCCAGCTCTCACACCTGCCACAGCTATCCTCACTCCATCGTCACAGGACTTTTCACCTTGGCTCCTAATCGCGTGCGCAGTTTAGGTGTAGTATCTGTTGCGCATCTGATAGACAACCTCTGAACCTCCAATGCTCATGCCCAGTGAAGCGAACCCGCGACGACTGGTAGCAGATTAGGCTGCAGCTTCAAGCCGAAAGTAATCTCAGCGACGTAGACAGTCACTCTATCGTGTCTGTTGCTACGCCTTTTCTTTCTGGATGAGGTTCCATACCCTTTTTTTCTTTATGAAAATTTCAAGACAGCAAAAGAATTTGAAGCCAGAGTTTTAATATCTTATGCTTTTGCCGGGATAAGGCCCACAAGGTAGTGGTATTTGATTTTAGGGTCGTCTCCCCTAGTCTTCGCCCAACTAAGGGCACTCAAGTTGGTAATGTGCCAGGGCGTGTGTACACATCGGTGGGCTGTAACACGCTATCTCTGGGGTCTTTTACTACTCCAAGATCTCCTAAGGCACCCAGTTACCTTATGTGACCAATGGGGAGGCACTGTAGGCGTCTTGATGATGGAGAGGCTATGTACTGGTAGGGAAGACTTATGCGTAGCTGCTCCCTTTTCACCGCGAAGGTAGCCATCGGTGTTAGCTGAAAGCGATAAGGCGTGCAGGCATGAACTTAACACTAACTTATAGCTAACACACTAGGCACATCACATCCCCCTGCCGGATTAAGAATAAAACACACACACACACACACACACATATATATATATATATATATATATATATATATATATATATATATATATATATATATATATATATATATAAATTCTGTGCACTATGTACAAAAGACACCCTAAAAATTTTGAAATATGAAGATATAAAAAATACAACCACCCTATTAAATACAAAAGAGGAACTAACATTCACATGCAGTCATAAACGTTGGTTTAAATTTAATAAATATAAAGCACCTTAAATCATTAAAAATTACTTATTAGTAAAAATAGTTTAAAATTTTTTTTATTATTCTTTAATAAATTAACTTAGACTAATTATCTCCCTTACATTCTTTAATTAAAGAAATATGCCTAATTATCTCCCTTACATTATTTAATTATACAAATAACATTATCCTCCAATTTTCTTTCGAATTCTAAAACTTGGCGTCCGTTAATCAAAAGTACGTTAACAGAAATAAATGTTTACACAAGCGTTCCTTTTGAAAATTTATCATTTCATAAGCTGGAAAGATATAGCAAGCATCTATATGAGTACTTTAACCATAGTTCCTGATTTCAAAAGGCGAAAAATTAAAAGGTAAATATTTGTATGTATGTTTTTGTGTATATATATGTATATCTATGTATATGTATATATATATATATCTTCTATACTTTTTCATATATATGCATGTATGTATTTGTATATGTATGTATATATAATATTGTACGTAAGCCAAATTAATATTTATAATTTTACTCTATTTTATTTCTGTCCCTAACCCATATTAATTTTCTTATCAAGTTTAAAATCCATACCTTTATTTTAATTTTTTCTAGATACATCTGTCTTACTTTAATGCTAGGTTTATTTATGGTGTCTTTTACTTTAAAAAATACCCTTTCCAATATTTGCTGATGAGGAAACCTTGTTTAATAAAAAACTATATGTAATAATTATTGTCCGTAAGTTGATGTCTACCACAATAAAAACATTGTTTTCCGAAACGATCGTACAAATAATTGATTTTGTTGTTATTCCTTCTTATGAAACGGATTTTTAATTTAAGTATAATTTAATTTTTAAATTACCAATCACATTACTAAATATTAAATTAGCTCTAGGATATTTACCTATCGAGCTTATTATATATCTAAATTACAACGAGCACTTTTTCTTTCCCTGTATTTTAATTAAACTAGTAATTTTACTATTACATTAAAATACACTTTATACACTTTGCTCTTAAGACTATTGTTCTAATATCCTTTAAATTATATATACATATATATATACATATATATATATATATATATATATATATATATATATATATATATATATATATATATATACTGGTAAAATACCCATCCCACTAAGCCATCTTTGTATTTGGAAATTGTTTATCATTAATCAGTTAGCCTCTCGGATTATTACAATTACTATCGCCTAAATTTCTACATCAAACCAATCAACATTTCCTTTGGACTGCAGGACATTTTTCAGCATTTTCTTCGCCGAGTCTGGATTTCATTTTGAATATCTTTTTAACCATATACATTTCTGTATTATTTTCAACTTCTATGTAGATGTTGCTTCTATCATGATTTATAGTTTTCAATTTATGTGCTAACTAACAAAATTATCGCTTGCATATGATTATTATTTTGCTAACTATATTCCACCAAGGATAAGCGCCATTGTTTGAAACTCGATGGATAATAATGAACATTTTTAAGTTTTCAATCTGTATTGTTTGTCGAATAAGAATTAAATAAAAGAAAATAAATGAATACGGGCATGATTACAAAATCCTACAAAATGGCGTAATACACTAAAAAATGACTGCAACTTCTTTTCCAATTTTCGGATTTTTTAATCATGCGCATATTCATTTATTTTCTTTGAAAGTTGATAAGTTCCTTTTTCTCTGATGAGTAAAAGGTGAAATAAATTCTAAACTTGACATTATAATTACATGAATGATATTACGCTACGAAACAGGTGCTGTCAAGAATTGCGCATGACAACGTACTTAAAAAAATACACGGTAAGACAGTCAACATCTTGAAATTTGGAATATAGAATTTTTTCATTTATATATTCTATATATATGTCATTTCTATACATGTATGTATGTATGTAGGCAAATGAACCCTTTTCGGGGTCAGCGGCCAACTAGCACCGCGTGTGTTTGTGTGTATGTATGTGTGTGTTGCGTGGAGAGGGCTCCCATAAGCCGTGGTGAAGGCAACCTTTCTAGGAGAAGCAAATCTCTGATTTAAAAAACATAAAGCGGGAGACCAGTACCCGCATTAAGCTGGTCTTCAGTTTAACTTGTTGCTGGCTATCTTGCTCTTGCTTGTTGCTGGATCTCAACATTTTGATCGAGAGAGAGGTTTAGCTGTCGTACAAAGCTAAGACTCTGCAACATCATCTGTGTATAGATACTCCCTCTGGCATTTGTCTATAAAAAATGGTCCTGTGGCGATTGAAAAATTTTGACGTATGGAGGCTTGAAATGCTGGAAGCATGTAATAATTTATCTCAATGACCGTCTTCAGTGTCATGCCTGCTTGAGCGTGTGAATTCACCGGTCAGACTAAAGAAAAAAAAAGTAATTTTTGCCCTCGTGTCTGAGGGAGTGGCACTCGTCTGACAAGACGTTGCAATCATCATGAATGTATGCACGTATGTATGTATGTACATATGTACGCATGTATGCACGTACGTATGTATGTATGTATGTACATATGTACGTATGTATGCATGTATGTACGTACGTATGTATGTATGTATGTATGTATGTATGTATGTATGTATGTATGGGGGAGATAACAAACAATATTTATTAATAGTATTGGGTGAGGGGTACTTAATCTGGATGGAAATCATTTTCGTTATAAATCCGCTGCCATGCACACTCGAAAGTGTTGTCCGATCGATAAAATGTTTCGAATCTGGGCAGAGATCCATAATGATCACTTCAAAGCGATTTCTCTTCCAGCCGCCGACGCTTTTGGCGGCGAATTCAATCATCCGTTGGCCACCACTTCCTTGAACCACTTATGCCACTGTCAAGTCCTTAGCTAGTTTTCAGGTTGGTCAAGTGGCAAATTACTCACGAGATGAAGAAGTTAAGACGACAGTAATTCAGCTTCCAGAAGGGCTGAGCCGTGTTATTCAGCGATTGTTCGACACATATGCCTGGTGCAAAATACGGTTTGAATTGAATTAAAATAAGATAATTAATAATAAAAGCAGTTCATAGCTTACACATCACGTTGACTCACCGAAGTTTAGCAAAGTTAAGCCTGCTAAGTATCAAACGGGTAACAATTTAAGAAAAACCGACGCTGTAAGTTGGGGATAGCAACCTTCATACATAGTTCACAAAACTAACGTCAACACCCCCCCCCCCGATTGGGATAAACATCTGACTGTAAAAGGTTTTTAATTTAATATACCCTGAAATCTTACTCCTTTATAGGAATCCGACTGAACATGCTCAGGGTGAATAACCCATAAGATAATAGCTACCAGCTCTATCATATCTTACTCGCGTTATATCACACGCATTTTTTTTTACACGGTGGTCACCACTTACCAAGGCCCGGAAGCCAGTCAGGGATAAGGGTTATTGTAAGTACAGTACGTTAGTGTGGAGATTTAATTAAGTGTTTACTTAAGGGGGCGGTTCATTAGGAATTTGTTAACGTTGGACTTGAAGACATCCAGGTTGTTGTCAGGTGGGAAGCACACAGACGGAACAGAGTTCCACAGGCGTACAGTTCTGAGAAAGAAGCTTTGTTCATGGAATCTATGTTTTGATTTAGGCACAGATAAAGAGTGTGGAAAATATACAATTATATCAATTATACGCTCGCGCTGTGGTTGTTTCGCTGTTTCACAGCTCATCAGTACGTCTAGACAAGCAACTACCTCAAGTCACGATCTAAACTCAACAGTTAGATCTTCTAACTGTAGCGCTATATGGCTGTTGCTATGCGGGCAGTAAATTAACAATGTATTAACATTGTCCAAATACCTAAGCTCAATTTGTTTACACAAAGAGCATCGCTTCATACGCTAATGGTAATTTGTATATATATATATATATATATATATATATATATATATATATATATATATATATATATATATATATATATACTGGAGCAAATGGAAGCTTCATGCCTGGGTTTATATGACAATCAGCAAGAATTTGTACCTACACTGATGATTGCGTAAGCATGAAATATTAGGGGTCTGTAGGTATAAATGAATAATTATTATTAGATTATAATTATAAAGCCCCATTAAGAAAACTTTAGGATGGGCACAGTTTGCGAAATTACAACTAAGGCAGTCAACTAGCGCCTATACAGTGTTCACGACTACTGCTCGTGCGAACACTCTAGATGCTCATTGTATTCACCTGAGTTCTGCGTTTTATAGTTCTTAATTCCCTTCATTACCGTGATAATTGCTTGATAGCCCTGGAGTAGAGACTCAGCAAGTGGAGCAAAAGGTGGCTTCATGACTGGGTTTGAATGTCATGACCGGCAGAAGTTGTTACCTACACTAATGATTACGTATGAATGAAACACTAATGACTAGATATATATATATATAGATGAATAATTATTATCATTGAATTCTAATTATACATTATATATATATATATATACTGTGTGCATGTATATTATATATATATATAATATATAAAGCTGAATGTGTGTGTGTGTGTGTGTGTGTGTGTGTGTGTGTGTGTGTGTGTGTGTGTGTGTGGTCACGAATAGGCTCCTATATGGTTGACTATGTTAAAAAACTGATTACATATAATGATAGAAGATGTATCGAGACACAGGAATGGGTATGTTTGATGTGGCAGAACGGTGGTTCATTAAAATTGTGGGGTCTGCGTTCGCGCCTGGTCCACAAAGTATGGAAATAAAAAATTAAAAAAAAACGATTACAAGTGTTGTTGATATATATGTACATATTAATACTTTGATAAGTATGTGTTAACTTAAATAGGGATGGTATAATAAAATTGTGGTGTCTGGGGTCGCGCCTGGCCTCCATATAATAGAAAAAGGCACAAACTTTAATAAAGACTTTTCATATCTATCTGCGTAAGTATACTTTGATAATTATGTTTCAGTTTGTAGAAATATGGTATAATAAAATTATTGGGTGTACGTTCGCGCCTGACCTCCATAGAATGGTGTAGCAGAATTAGCAGTAACCAAAATGAGAAATAGAGAGCTTACCTCGGATACGTCTGTTTTGGGCTGAGCGAAAGAGAGAGTTCCAAGATTGCGTCCATGGGCTTTTATTAGCGTTTATCCAATGTAATTATCGTTGAATCACGTCTGCTCTCGCGCGATTATGCAAATATGTCGTTCCCGGTCGCTATAAAGGCAGGACACTGGAAAGGAGAGGGAGCGTTCTGCAGATTGTGTGTAGGTGATTCTGGCGAGTAGATTGTGCTTGTTACGACCCACGTGTCTGCGAGAAGCGAGTTGTTGTTCCGTCTGTTTTTGTTGTATTTTTTTTTGTTTTGCCTACTACATTTTTGTTTCAAGCTATTTCGGCCCGACTATGGCGAAGGTGCGGATAAGCAGCGATATTATCAAACCGTTCTCTGGCGAGGGAGACGTTGTAGCGTGGCTGAAAAAAGTGAGACTTGTCGCACAACTTCAGCAGGTGGATGATGTAGCGGGTCTGCTACCTTTATATCTGGAAGGTGATGCACTGGCCCTCTACAAAGAGAAACAGACCAGATTGAGGCCCGATTAAAGGAGGCATTTACCGACGACGCGTTTGCAGCATACAGAAAAATAACTATGATTAGATGGGCTGGCGAACGTGTGGATGTTTACGCCAACAAAATCAGGCAGTTGGTTGGATTGGCCGGATTTACAGGAGATGGCTTAGAGACTCACAAAATTGACTTTCGTCACTGGGTTCCCTGACGCTATCTAAATTGCTCTTCAACAGGTGCCGAACATCAAAGTCTTGACCATGGGGGAACTAATGTCGAGAGCAAGAATTTTGACGACGACTGGGGAACACAATCAGGACGTGGTTGCGGCCACACGCTCACCCAACAACCACAGGGCCCAGAATATTCCTGTTAGTGTGACCTGTTTCAAGTGCAATACGAAAGGCCACTTTGCAAAGGACTGTCGAAAACGTGGAACGCGGTGTTACCGTTGGTTGAGAGTGGACATTGGGCTCGGAATTGCTCGGGAAACGAGCACGGGGAGGACGCATAAGCGCCAGTCTCCTTCCCCACCAAGATGCGAGCACGACGCTCCCGGTGATAAGCATCCATGTTGACGGGACGCGATGTTTGGCGCTTATTGATACAGGATGCTCTAGGACTATTTTACATGCGGACCGGTGTTGGTCTTGGAGAAAAACGAACGTAGATGTCAAAACGATTGGTGGAATGTCCTATGTCTGCTGCGGTGTTGGAGCGGTCTCTGTGCCACTGACGAAGGTGTGTCTGCCACAATCGATGTGTTGGTGGTGGGTGGCAAACCGCTGGGGTTTGACTTGCTTCTAGGGATCGACGCCATAAAAGCTCTGGGCGGTGTCGTTGTTAACCCTACAGGATCAGTGCGGCTGGGCGACAGGAAAAATATTAAATGCGCAGCCATTTCTATTAATGAACCAGATGTCACCGCCACCTTTGATCATCAAAACCGATCGTGGACCGCATCATGGAAGTGGTCTGAGGACCACCCTCTGAAAGACTACACAATCGAGTGTCAGAATACCCAGTGCCGGCAGAAATCCGTGAAGAATACACGCAGGAGCTCCGCACCTGGATAGATAATGGTTGGCTCGTGCCGTACACAGAGGATAAATTGGGACCTCCCAAAGGCCTAATTCCCCTGATGGCTGTGATGCAGCAGAACAAAGCCAAAGTGCGCCGGGTAATGGACTAGCGGGAGCTAAATCATTACGTAGACGCGTTTACGTCCAACGCAGATGTTTGTGCGGCTAAGCTGCGCGAATGGAGACAAAAAGGTGCTAACGTGTCTCTACTGGACCTCAGGAGAGCATACCTACAAGTCCGGGTCTATGAGACACTGTGGCCATACCAG
The DNA here is from genome assembly GCF_053919585.1 of Euprymna scolopes. Taxonomy (NCBI): domain Eukaryota; kingdom Metazoa; phylum Mollusca; class Cephalopoda; order Sepiida; family Sepiolidae; genus Euprymna; species Euprymna scolopes. The sequence continues at coordinate 12,159,488 of NC_136499.1, read as the reverse complement.
ACTGTGGAAATCGATGGGAAAAAATATTGCCTGACCCGTCTGGGGTTCGGTTTGAATGTGGCTCCCCTGATCATGAGAGCAATTGTCAGCGAAGTATTGTCTAAGGAAGAAGTTGTAAGCCGCGCAGCATCTGCTTACATCGATGACATTTTTGTCAACGAGCACGTGGTGCCCGCGACCCATGTAAGAGAACACCTAGTGCAGTTCGGGTTGGAGTGCAAGAACCCGGAGCGGTTGAAGAACGGTGCACGGGTGCTGGGATTGACGGTCTGGATGGAACACAGTTAACTACGGTGGAAGCAAGGAAATGCAATTCCAGAGGCTCCCAGCATTGTTACGCGACGAACAATGTTTTCCCTGTGTGGTCGACTTGTCGAGCACTTTACGGTGTGCGGTTGGCTTCGTGTGGCTTGTGGAATACTTAGAAGGAGAGTAAGTTCGGTAATGAAGGGCTGGGATGATGAAGCAAGGGACGCCGTACTGCATCGTATGATGTTCGAAACCTGTGCAGCGGAACGATCCGGTCCGGGGAAATTGGTGTGTGGATGGCAAAGAGCTGAATGTATGGGTCGATGCTAGCTCCCTAGCAATTGGTGCAGCCTTGGAGATGCGCGAAACTGTGTTGGAGGATGCATGTTGGCTGCAACCTGAAGGTGACTCGCAACATATAAACTTAGCCGAGCTGGATGCCGTATTGAAAGGTAAAAATTTGGCTCTACAGTGGCAGAGCAAAGTGCTACACATAAAGACGGATTCTGTCTGCGTATACCATTGGGTCTCGGACACGCTAACTGGAAAGGCGGGAGTACGCACCAAAGCAGCAAGCGAGATGCTTATTAGGAGGCGACTAAGCATTCTAAAGGAGCTTGTGAAAGAGTACGGGCTGACAGTGGACGTGACGCTGATTCCATCAGCACGAAACATTGCTGACCGATTGACACGAGTACCACAGACATGGTTTGAGGCAATGAAAAAGAAAAACGAGCTTGACCCGGTGGTAGGCGCGGTTCATGCAGACGAGATGGATGAGAGTCAAATCATGGCTATTCACAAAGGTAGTTGACATCCGGGGGTGCGACGCATTACCTACTTTGTCAGGAGAAGTTGCCCAACCACGACAAAAGCAACCGTTAAAACGGTCATACGGAAATGTGAGGAATGTCAGTCCATTGACCCAGCGCCAGTCAGGTTGGAAAAGGGAAAGCTGGAAGTTAACGAGAATTGGCAAAGAATTGGAATGGATATCACGCATTATAGCGCCTTCCATTTTTTAACTCTAACAGACTGTGGTCCATCGCGTTTCTCCATTTGGAGAAAATTGGCAAGGCAGGACTCGACAAGCGTGATCGATCAGTTGGAAACAGTGTTCCTCGAGCGTGGCTCGCCGCATGAAATCCTTGTAGACAATGACACGGCTTTCTGCAGCAACGCATTCAAAGCATTTGCACATAAATGGGGAGTTCACTTGCGATTCCGTTGTGCGTACGCTCCAGCCGGGAATGGCATAGCGGAGCGAGGTCACCGTACAGTGAAACGAATAGCGGCTAGAATGCGCTGTTCAATACAGGAAGCTGTCTACTGGTATAACATCACACCAAGAGACGACACATCTCCCTTCACTGCGACTGCCAACAGGATTTATCGATACGAAGTTCGAGTAAAGGAGACCAATCTCGCAACTGCGTCCGCAGATCCCAAGGACAGCTCTTACCAGGTTGGAGATCGCATGTGGGTCAAAAGACCGCAAAATCGACGTACCACGAAGTTCGGCAAGGGTGAGGTGACCAAGGTAATCAGCCCTCAATTCATTTTGGTGGACGGTGTGCCTCGCCACGTAAAAGATCTGCGCCCTCGCCATTATGTTGTTACATCGGGGGAAGAGGAACAATATCTTCTGAACGAGCAGAGAGTATAATGCAGGACGATGGAGAGCCATATAATGCACATACTGCAGAAGCGGAAGAGGGATCACCCGTCTTGCCTTTACAAAGGAGTACCCGACAAAGACTGTCCTGATTGTGAAACACCGCCTATGGAACAGGCTGGCGGCAATAACGGTGGTAATTAGGAAGATGACAAGGAGGAAGTGCTGCCTCCGGTTCTTCGAAGAAGTACCCGACAAAGACGACTGCCCATGCCCCGTTTGTGATCATGTGATCGGGGGGAGTGTAGCAGAATTAGCAGTAACCAAAATGAGAAATAGAGAGCTTACCTTGGATACGTCTGTTTTGGGCTGAGCGAAAGAGAGAGTTCCAAGATTGCGTCCATGGGCTTTTATTAGCGTTTATCCAATGTGATTATCGTTGAATCACGTCTGCTCTCGCGCGATTATGCAAATATGTCGTTCCCGGCCGCTATAAAGGCGGACACTGGAAAGGAGAGGGGGCGTTCTGCAGATTGTGTGTAGGTGATTCTGGCGAGTAGATTGTGCTTGTTACGACCCACGTGTCTGCGAGAAGCGAGTTGTTGTTCCGTCTGTTTTTAATTGTATTTTTTGTTTGTTTGTTTTGCCTACTACATTTTTGTTTCAAATGGAAATTTGTCACAAAGTTTAACAAGGTTTTTTAATACAGAGTCACAGAATATTGTGATAAGTGCTTCAGTGTGAACAGGTATGGTATAATAAATTATGGGTTTTATCTATTTTATTTTTACTTTCATCATATTTTGCTTTGGTTTTGATACCCCCAAATTCGAAGCTATCTCTTTACAACCCTTTCTTTTCATAACCTATCATACTTTCTTCAATCAAGAGTCCATTTTCTGTAGGCTGTTTTTGAACCCAGTCAACGACGGGTATTTTTGCTAGTATATATATATATATATATATATATATATATATATATATACTAGTTGCATTCACAGATAAGGGATACAAAAAGAGAAGCATACTAAATAATAAGAACACAATTAAATTACGTTTCTGAAGTTTTAAGACAAAAATTAATTATTCGTATTATTAGGATTCTGTTCTAATCTTGAATGTTATTTTCCCAACATTTCAGTAGATGAAACCTGTGGTGTATCTTGTCGACTTCTGGAATCTTTCTATCGAACTCGGGAATTGTCACAGAATTTCAGGAAAAAATGTAATCTACGAGGTTAACATGTTTTCGTAATATCCGCCATAACTAGGTATAAATTCTAAATAATTCGCAAATATATTTTTAAAAAGTGGAAAAGAAGTAAACATAGATATCTATTTATATATATATCGACTGGTGTTAATCGTGATACACTGCACTGATAATTCCCGAAAGGATGAAACACAATGTCTTTAGGTATTTAATATTATTGTAGTAAATAATTATGCCAGTCCCTTAACAAACTCATTTCTTATCGTTGAGCAATTTCAGTTGAATAAAAGTCGGCCAATTTAGATCATGTGCCGATCATCATATAATGATTAGATAACTCTGACAGACGTTAAAAAGCATTTTAAAAATAAATGTTTAAATTCAACAGCATTTCTCTCGCTTATCGGTAGCTAGGGATGGCTTCTGTTGCCCGGTTCGAATCTATCGACTGTTGTTAATCGTGACACCCTGCACTGATGATCCCTGAAAGGATGAAGCACTAGTGTATGTAAGTATTTAATAATTATTATAGTAAATAATTATATATATATATTGAGTAAGATTAAAATAGCTCTAATAAGCTCTATGCCTATCGAGCTTATTATATATCTGCATTGCAACGACCACTGCTTTATTTTAATTGTATTAATTTACTAATACATTAAAATATACTCTGCTTTTCGCACTGTTGTTCTAATCCTCTTAAAAGTGAAAGTGTCTGCCTGTTTGTCTGTGTACAGTTCCCTACACAATAACTCTGTCAACTTTCAGTCTATAGACTTGAACTTTGATATACAGGGTAGTGATATTTGGGAAAATTTTTGTAATCGGTTTTCGGACAGAAATTTGGCTGTTAAGGGGTCAAAGTTCAACGATTTGACCTTTGGGAACTCTATCAAACTCTTCCGACAATTTTGGGTATAAACACTTGAAATTTTAGATATAGGTTCTTTGTACATGGATCTGACTTAATAACTTGATTTGAGCCCAAAACAATAAATGTTAAGGGGTCATAATAGGGGTCAAAAATTTAACAAATTTGACCTCGGCGGTGTCTACCAAATTACTAAAGACAATTTCTTGTCTAAACATTTAAAATTTACATAAAGGGTATTCAGAGATAGGACAATCTTGTTAATCGGTTTGAGTCGAAAATTTGAGCTACAAATATATAAATGTATGTATGTTTGCATGTTTGCCTAAAACTTTCGACAGAGGCGACGGATTTTCACAATATCAGTATCGTTTTGAAGCACGACCCTTCAGATGACAAATACTGAAAATTGACTAAAAACATTAACATCTTCACTCTCAACTAGGCACTTTACTACAGGGAGGGGTTGCTTTTTTCGCCGATATTTTCGAAAGTCATCCCCTCTGCTCGATTGTCTAGCCTTAATTTAAACCTACGTCACTTCCAGTTTGGCGGTGGTCGTAACAGCAAAGACGTCACGTTTTTCCGTTCTTTTCCTCCTTTTCAGTACGGGTTCGAGCCTGCCTTCCAACTACCACTTTTTTCTTTTTGCTCAACACACACCTCCAAGCACCCGGGCAATGCCATGCTAGTATATATATATATATATATATATATATATATATATATATATATATATATATATATATATATATATATATATTCGCTCCTTGTTGATGGTTGATTCATATTAATGACGGGTAATACTGAAGAAACACGTGTCCATAGATATAGTTTATGCACGTAAATAGCTGTGGACTATCAACGAGATGGTTAGAGGTTTGATCTCTGACTCGATAGGTGCTAGCCTACCGCACTGAAGAGCTGTGATACAGCAAGACAGTCTTTCTGTAGATGACTACAATTTATATATTAATACGATAGCGTGTGTGTTATTTTCTGCCACGCTTACACCCTGGCCGTTTAATTTTTATGTGCTTCCATTTCTTGTCATAAATAATTTTATCAAGAATACTTCATAAGTTTTGGTTTCGGTTTCGATTTCGATTATAGCTGATTGATGTCGAAAACGATTTTTTTTAATTGCCTCTTTGATTTGATTTTGTTTAAAGCAAAATCTTCCATTGCCGGTAATAATGATAAAAATAGTAAATATTTATGGAATTTTAAATTACTGATAAAACTAAAATCGATAGATCATCTCCTACAAGTGTATGTTTATGTTTAAGAAAATATCTGCACATTTAACAAGTGTTTTTACGGTAATCGGGAAAATATAAACTTTATAGTTAATTATTTAGTGTTTATAAAGACGCGCAATTGGAATCGGTAATCGTATCGAAATCGGTAATTTAGTACGGAATCGGTAATTGCACCGGAATCGGGAAAATATTGGAATCGTGTATACATCACTACTATATATTTATATGCATATATATATATATTAAATATTATATATATATATATATATATGTATATATATATATATATATATATGTATATATATATATATATATATATATATATATATATATATATATATATATATATATATATATATATACACGCACATATATTTTTTCCAATTTTATGATCATTTTGTTTTTTTGTTTTTAAGGATGATGCATACAACCGGTTAATAGATCGTTATTTTAGTGACTCCAACCAAGAGATTTCTTTTAGGATTCTAGCCTTCTCTTGTAACGCAAATGTTTGTTTCTATCTTGCCATTGTTTCAACGAGTATACGCACCAGGTAGTTTTTTTTTTTTTATTCTTTATCTGAACCCAGTCGCTCCAAGGTGTTTTGTGTGTGTGTGTGTGTGTGTGTGTGTGTGTGTGTGTGTGTGTGTGTGTGTGTGTGTGTGTGTGTGTGTGTTTCATTTTTCTTCAGTGTAAGTTCTCAGAAAACAAAGAGCTCTTTCCTGGGATTAACACTTTAAGTGTGTGTGTGTGTGTGTGTGTGTGTGTGTGTGTGTGTGTGTGTGTGTGTGTGTGTGTGTGTGTGTGTGTGTATGTGTGTGTGTGTGTCTGCTGAAGTAGCATCACCGAACGTAAGATTAAAGTCATTAAAAACAAGTGGCAATATGGCCATGCGGAAGGTGGAGAACATATGACGAGCGTTCGGTGAAATTATTCCTTTGATCTTCGCCTTTCATGTCATTCTCGAGTAGTTGTCTGGATTCCAGCGAAAAGAGACACCATCGACCACGACGAGAAGAAGTGTGGGGATGTCGTCGTTGTTAGTAAAACAAAAAACTAATATGTTCAGATGTAGGTATTTGGTCATGAAAATTGCCCCAGACAATACATAAAGCCATTTGATGTAAGGAGTTTTACTGCTTAAAGGGCAAAAACCTCGGAACAATAAATGTTAGATCGATAGATTCTGACCCAGAAAACAGCAATTCTTCCCCCTTTGTCAGAAACATCGCTCATGGAATGTGAGGACTAAAGGACAAAATAAGTAAAACGTGAGTAACGCGGCTATCTAAAGTAAACTGAATGTCCGCTTTGTTCTATCCTTTACTTACTGCACTGCATGAGGATGTGACACAAAGTCGGGATGTGATGAGAGTCAAGCCAGCGATCCTAACGAAAGAGCGCTTTGATCTTTTCAAAATTGGTTGGACAGCCCCGTCGGCATTTCTTGGTCGTGGTGCCTCAGACGGTAAGCATTAAACTTACTTACACCAAAAACAAGATGCAACGACCTGGGAGGGGGGTTAACCTCCTAGGACTACTTATGATTACACCTCAACCTGACAGATGCAAAGTCATCCTCATACTCAAAACACAAGATTCTGTCAGACTTTGCCAATGGCGTATGCTCAAATGATATGTATATGATTTATTAAGGCTGTGCCGCCATCAAGTTTATGGCCGCCCTTCAATTTTAAAAAGATAAATAACATGATTAAAAGATAAATAACATGATTAACATAAGGCAAGGAAATAAAATTAAAATAAGATAGAAACTATCGTTATTTTCATTGCAAGTATTCGTCTGAGCTCCAGTCTATGGTCACCTCCTTACCAAGCTTTCATGAAAAACACTCGTCTTTTTGAAACCACTATCAATAATTTATTTTTATATCTATGCCTAAACCTAAACGTGGATTCCATGAACAAAGTTTCTTTCTTAGAACTGCCTGCGTCTGGAACTCTGTTTTGTCGGCCTGCTTTACAGCTAACTACAATATGGCCGCCTTCAAGTTGAAACGTAAAAAAGGTTTTGCTGAGCCGTCTTCTTAAGTAATCCGGGCCTTGATAAGAAGTTACTTATTTGTAAACAAAACTGCTTCCCTTTTAATTAAGAAAAAATAACGTGTTGTAGTTAAAAGTAAAGAACCTTACCTCATGCATCGTGCCGCTCGTGTTAGGAAAGAAAAAAAAGAGAAAATAAAAATGGCCTCCCCCTGGTATTTATGGGCTGAAAATCACGTTACGTTACGAGAGGGGGGAGGGTGTATGCAAATGTAATGTGGTTGGGTCTCTCTATAAAAGAGCCGTCTTCTTTATTTGGCGCATAAGTGTGGAAAGTGCAGAGAGAAGAGAACAGTTGGATTTCAGTTTGAGACTTTTGATCTGAGGTTGAGTTCAAATTTAACGTCAGCTACTAAGAAGTTTATCAATCAACAAGTTCTGATTGAAAATTAATTACAATTATCTAAACCTATTTCTATGTCAAAGTGAGGTGTTATTCTTCGATCTCCATTTTCATCTGAACGACAGATCATGTATAAAGCTTGAATCTCTTTGGTAGGCCTCCAGCGCTTCTCTCTTGTGGTAAACGTCCTCCTTTTATTAACAATTTTCGTAAAGGTATTTAAAAAGAAAAACACAAAGCACTAATGTTTGAATAATTCCACTGAGGCTTTATTTGTTTTTTGTTTTGTTTTGTTTTAAAGTCTTTTTCGCACAGTGTCCCTTGGAAATAAGGGGTTATTATTTAAGACCACGGATACTATGTAGGAAGTTGAGCATCTTGAACTCCTGCATGTCAGTACAGTCAGGAAAGCAGAGACATGAGAAGACATTTCAAAGTCTAGTGGTTCGAGAGAAGCAATTATTTGAGTAGAAGGCTATCCGGCATCTAGCGATCTCTACAGTGTAGGGGTGGGATTTTGTTGTTTTTCCGGTTGATCGGGGGTATTTATGTCCAGAGGGCACAAGTGTATGAAGTTGGCCAGAGCATTTTCCATTAAACATTCTTGTAAAATAGGTACACGAATGCAACATTTTGCCAATGGGACAAGGGTGGGAGTTTGGTTGACACCCGAGATTTGTTAGGTTGCCGATTCTTTTCTTGAAGCTTGTCCGGGAGGGAGAAACTAGTATCAGATGCACCAGCCAATTTGGTTACAATACTCCATGCATGGATGAATGGTGGCATTGTAGAGGTACTGCTGAATAACCCAACTCCCCTAGAGTGACGTTAAACAAAAGTCGGTCACAAGTCTGGATGCAAGGCCCACAAGATGACGTCAAGGGGGGTCAAATTGTTGGACGTAAAATCCTCGTCAGCGAGTTTTCTCACATTTCAACACAATACATGGTTTGGAATGTTGACGTCATTTGGGCCAATAAAAACAGATGGAAGAGCGACCACGGGAGAGAAAGAACACAAGAGAGCGAGCTAAGCAACACATCCTTCACACACCACCTTCGCTACAAACGCCATCAAACTTGTCAAAGCTGTCATTCGAAAACCGAAAGGTTATATTTTGAATAAACGGAATATTTTCATAACCAGCTGTGCGTGCTTTTATTATCGCCAACGAGTGTATAAATCGAGAAATGACAAAGATTGATTTTTTAGAAATTAAATAGACTTTAAAAAGGGAATTGGCGATCGGCCACAGCGAAATATATTCGCAGACGTGAATAATTTTCTAGCACGGTAGAGAGGCCACCTTCTTTGCAGCAGCCTTGGCAATGTATAAGAATATAACACACGGCTTGGAGTAAGATATATCCAAATCTCTATATCTATCTATCTATCTATCTATATATCTATTTCTCTCTATATATATATTCAAATATATTCAGATAGGAAACAAGCGTCGCAGATTTGGCTCCTCCTTTTTTCACTGATAAGCAGATATATATATATATATATATATATATATATATATATATGCTTATCAATGAAAAAAGGAGGAGCAAAATCTGCGACGACAGTTTCCTATCTGTGACGTAACTGCTGTGACACGTAATTCTCACTCGACTACTAGAAAAATTTCAATCGTACTTTATTTTAACCTTATGTAGAAATTTACCATTTTAACATCCGCAACACAATATTGCAATATCACGGAGTTGCGTGACAAAATATAGAAAAACAAAAACGAGAGACGAAGTAAGTACATTCCATAGTCGGATTTCGCCGCAGTATGCTTGATCTGTGTTTGTTAATAGACTTTTTTGTGTGTGGCGCGGTTGCTCGTGGCAAACTACTCCCCTCACATGCAAGAGACTCGAATTCGAATCCGGAGTTCGAACTGATAAACCCAAATAAGGACGAAACTCTTGTGTGGTGGGGACAAGACATTCATATAACGGGGACGACGATGAACATTTATATTGATTAAACACATTTCATTTTTATAACAGATAGGAGATGAGAATTCATGATTGGGGGAGGGAATTCCATTAACTTTGGAAAGAGGGTGTTTCATACAAGTTCGATATTCAAGATAATAGATAAAAACACATTACCTTTCAGGTTCAAAGATGACAACAAAGGTTTACAAAATGCGTGATGATGTTTATTCTGCCAGCTGGATGATTGATGATCAGGAATTCAATAGCCTCTTAGAGTTACATTTTCTTGTTTCCCTGTCTGGTCGCTTCCACCAATGGTTTCAGCGAACTCTACTGCTGTCTCTCCACTCTGAACCAACTCCCGAACTCTATTTTGCCCAAAATCCACTCTGACTCAACTGGCTCTTTGAATTTATTGCAAATTATCTTTCTTTGTGACGTCAAAACGTGCTTCAGCCATGTGAGAGCTCTCACGTGGATTCTACCTATTACACATGTCTTTACACGCTTTTGCAACACAAAGAAAATTCTTAAATTGAACTGTTCATTTTCGTAACTCTAGTTATTTCTAAACACAATGGGCAATTGCTCTACATTCCTAAAATCGCATCTAAATAGCAATATGCATTCACTTTTAACTTTTGAATACTGAGTTCAATTCTAGCCTTTTCCGTCAATAAATATTATTTTTAAACTTATCTACTTTGTTTATCTAATTACTGGGACCTGTCCGCTTCCATATAAAACACTTCTTTCCTTCTCATTTTTCAAAAAATGTTCGCATTTTGAATGCCAGTACATTTTTCTTTATTCTATATCTATACCTGAACAACCCTTTAAATTCTTACAACCCACTTGGCTAAGAAAGATCAGACACCATCATAAAAACTTTATTTTATCCAGCGCTTTTCCAACTGATTCCCTAATTATTTTTAAGACAAGAATCCCCATTCGATCTTCCTGGCATATTCCCTTTTAAGTGTAGGGTAGAACCTCCTATGATCAATATCAGCTTTTTAATCCAGCAACCCTTATGCCGTAACAACAAAGGTTCTATTTTACCTCTTTGCCAATTCGACAACTTCCCTTCCAATGGTTCCAGGCCATTTCTTTCCCGTGGTTGTTCTACTAATAAGAGATTTGTCTCATTCTATAACATCTACTTTTCGGACATACATCAAACCTCATTTACTTAAATTTTTTGTGGTTGGCTTCTAATTATGCAAGATACACCTTTTATAATAGCTTGGATTCTTAGAACTCGACAGAGACATCAGAAAAAATCACTCTTAACTAAATAACCCACTTCCCTGTGCCAAATCCTACTTGCGCACTGAATCCTTAACTATGACAAAGGAATTATGCGATTTTTCCTTCCTCTCCAGTTGGGTGTCCAAGAGTCGAAACAGGGATATCTCACAAAACTTAAGTCTTGAACTTCCGGTTTGTTGGCTGTCATGGCTCTTGTGAGCTGCGACGTTACTTGACTGTGGAAATAATTATACTTGTATCATCTCTCACATTCTTAAAATAATATGTGTGTGTATAAAAATAATTGTTAATATATATTTAAAATATAATTATAAGGCCGATTGGGAAATTAAAAAAGTTCAACTAGCGATATGCAACATTCCGACTTCCGGTCGTATAATGTTCACCGACTGTTTACTATTTTATGTCCATATTTGATATTAATAGGTTCTTAATTTGCCTAAATTCCTGAAAAAATTGCCGTCGGTCTGAAGTTAACGTTCCAGCTTATATAGTCAAGGGGTACTTTGTGACTGGCTTTGAATCTCCCGACCAACAATAATTATCGATTCCTACACTGATGGTTGTGAAAGCATGAAACACTAGTGTCTGTAGGTATAAAATAATGGTTAATATTATTATGTATATATACATATGTATTACTATATATGGAGAGAAAGAGGGGCAAACAGACAAAGACAGAGAGCCAGAGAGTGTCAGGCAGTGAGGGAGAGGGTGGGAGTAAAGTAAGATTAGTTATCTGATAGCATACCTGTATGACTTGAACGAAGACAAAGAAATATTACTCGTGTCTGTGTTGTCATGGTGACGATGCAGATTTCCCGCGATTTATACCCGACGAGACTTTTCATCGACAAATAGTGTACTCAACCGCCGCGTACCTCAACAGATTGGATGAACCGACTGACAATTCGGGTCGCTTCTCTTTTATATCTATGCTTACGTCAAACGCCCATTTTTATAAACCCCACCCATATCGACAAATAACACCTGCGACCATCTTTGTCGGCTCTCGTACTAATGTAACTTATACATGGATAAGAGAGGGAAAGCTAGGGCGGCAATCCTTGAAATCCAAAGCCTTTCACGGGGTATGAAATGAAGAACATCTCATGAAAATTAAATCAGTAATTAAAGTATTACTGGATTAATACTTAACGTAATTAGTCAGGTTGTCCTCGATGGACGCACATCCATACAATTAATGCGGGGGTGCCTCAGGGGTGGTGTCTTGTGAAGTTACTATTCCTAATATTCATAAACAACCTCCCGGATAAAATGGTTTACAAAGTCACAGGGAGCAAGGTCTGGACTATAAGGAGGGTTAAGAACTGTCTTTGTAATGCATCGCTTGATTCGATTGGTTGAAGAATCGCTACAAGACCAATCTGAACTTGATTTTGTGAAGATCAGAACGCAGCGAGGAAAATGAACTGAAAACGAGCCATTAGCCATATATATATATATATATATATATATATATATATATATATATAGAGAGAGAGAGAGAGAGAGAGAGAGAGAGACATATATATATATTATGTTTTTATTACATTGACAAAGAAATATATATATATATATATATATATCAACATATGGCTTTGTACTATCTATAACTGTAATTATATATATATATATATATATATATATATATATATATATATATATATATATATATATATATATATATATATATATTAAGAAAAATAGAAAAACCGAATGAAATTATTAAAATAATCCACGTTTCGTCCTTATTTCAGAGGACATCTTCAGGATATTAAAGTAAAAATAAAACTTAAGTCTTGAACTTCCGGTTTGTTGGCTGTCATGGCTCTTGTGAGCTGCGACGTTACTTGACTGTGGAAATAATTATACTTGTATCATCTCTCACATTCTTAAAATAATATGTGTGTGTATAAAAATAATTGTTAATATATATTTAAAATATAATTATAAGGCCGATTGGGAAATTAAAAAAGTTCAACTAGCGATATGCAACATTCCGACTTCCGGTCGTATAATGTTCACCGACTGTTTACTATTTTATGTCCATATTTGATATTAATAGGTTCTTAATTTGCCTAAATTCCTGAAAAAATTGCCGTCGGTCTGAAGTTAACGTTCCAGCTTATATAGTCAAGGGGTACTTTGTGACTGGCTTTGAATCTCCCGACCAACAATAATTATCGATTCCTACACTGATGGTTGTGAAAGCATGAAACACTAGTGTCTGTAGGTATAAAATAATGGTTAATATTATTATGTATATATACATATGTATTACTATATATGGAGAGAAAGAGGGGCAAACAGACAAAGACAGAGAGCCAGAGAGTGTCAGGCAGTGAGGGAGAGGGTGGGAGTAAAGTAAGATTAGTTATCTGATAGCATACCTGTATGACTTGAACGAAGACAAAGAAATATTACTCGTGTCTGTGTTGTCATGGTGACGATGCAGATTTCCCGCGATTTATACCCGACGAGACTTTTCATCGACAAATAGTGTACTCAACCGCCGCGTACCTCAACAGATTGGATGAACCGACTGACAATTCGGGTCGCTTCTCTTTTATATCTATGCTTACGTCAAACGCCCATTTTTATAAACCCCACCCATATCGACAAATAACACCTGCGACCATCTTTGTCGGCTCTCGTACTAATGTAACTTATACATGGATAAGAGAGGGAAAGCTAGGGCGGCAATCCTTGAAATCCAAAGCCTTTCACGGGGTATGAAATGAAGAACATCTCATGAAAATTAAATCAGTAATTAAAGTATTACTGGATTAATACTTAACGTAATTAGTCAGGTTGTCCTCGATGGACGCACATCCATACAATTAATGCGGGGGTGCCTCAGGGGTGGTGTCTTGTGAAGTTACTATTCCTAATATTCATAAACAACCTCCCGGATAAAATGGTTTACAAAGTCACAGGGAGCAAGGTCTGGACTATAAGGAGGGTTAAGAACTGTCTTGTTTGCTGGTGACACCACACTCTATGTAAGACATGTGGGAAATACGACGTGCCTTGAATAATGTTCTAGACTTTTTGTACAGGCATCTAAAATTGTAGACTCTTAAACAATCAGTATATCATTGCCATATATCTTTTGAGATGACTGACCAATATTTGTGATTTCAGGTTCAAATAAACAGCTACTGCACTCAAGTAAAGTCTGATTGTCGCAGCTGGTGAATTTTAAAAATTCACTCTGAACTTGAGGATACTTTATAAGAACGATATGCAATAAAATTCTGTTTTAAACTTTAAAACAATGCCACATGAACGTATGGAATGCTTTAAATTGCTTTTGAACCATCTTGCATGAATCGAGCGTCAGTTCAGAGGTTCAAGAAAGGCAGAGAGTTTGTAATGAATAATGAGAGGTGTGAGAGGAGTAAGGAAGTCAGAACACCACAGTTGATTTGCCAAATAAATCTATACAGACAATAAGTGCACAGTTTGATGTCACTGTAAGAACTGTGCACAATTATTCCCAAGGAACTGAAAATGAGGAAGGTTTTCCCGAATGCACCGGTCCACAACTCCATCCTTGTCAGACTATTTTATCAAAATAGGCATCAAGACAGTTCCTCACCCTCCCTATAATCTAGACCTTGCGCCTTTGACTTTTCGTTCTTCCCTAAGCTTAGGGAAACCCTTAGAGACACTCGTTATGATAAGACAATGGAGATGAAAAGGGTCATTGACACGCTCACTCAATAGGACTCTTTAATAGGGCCTTCCAGAAGTTGTTGGAACGGTGCAACAAGTGCATTGCAGCCGGAGGAGATTACTTCGAAGGGAACTAAAGTTTCATGCGTGTACTATCAATAAAAGTGCCTATAGGAAAAAGTCAGGAAAGTTATTGGAGGCGCCTCGTATCTAAGACAAAAGTAGAAACGTTAGAAACTAACCTTACGTGTGTGATAGAATATTAGCCCCAAATGGATGGTAACATAAGCTTCTTTCGTTTAACAATTACAAGAAATTCCTCCAATCACTGATATCCATAACTAATAACACCTTAGAGCTCATCTTTAAAACTCTTCACATTCAGTTTTACAGTTACAGGAAACATGAATTGTACCAAACACATTGAGGACATTGCTAGAAAACTACTCTCATGTGATAGTATATTTTCCATCTATGCAAAGCCACAATTCGCCCATGTATGGAGTATTGTTGTCACATCTGGGCTTGTGCATCTACTACTAGCCGCTCCGTTTTAGACATGGTCCAAAAATAGTCTCTAGTCTAATAGGTCTGTACTGTTAAACAGATTCTAGTCTTTGTCCCAACACCGACGCGTTGCATCCCTGTATCTGTTTTACAAGTACTTTAATGTCATGTGCTTTGATGAACTCATAGGACCTGTGCCTTCTCGACGAAAATATACATAAACTAACCCGAAAAGCAGTGGAATCTCATCCCTTCACTGCTGAGGTCTCTAGATGTCAGAATGCTTTCAACTTTCTTACCTCTTACTGCTAGACTTCGGAATTCCCTCCCTATTTCTTGCTTCCATGATTGTACTAGAATACAGGAGCTTAAATGTAATGCAAACGGATATCTCACTTTTCAACTCTCTACACAGCCCGCTGGTAGGCATGAACCCAATTAGTAATTATTTGCGTGCAAGTGCCAATATGCCGTGTGTGAGGTAAAAAAAAACGGTTCAAGTTCATTAATGAATCTGTTTCAAAACAACAGATACTTCGGCAGTATCTGTTTCGTAGCACAAAATCAATCACTTAATTCTTATATCAATACTTGTGCTACGAAACAGATACCGTCAATAATTGTATAAGTCAACTGAATAAAAGGAATAAATTCTAAGATGGTCAGCATCATGAATTTTGGAATATAACTTTTTATCATTTATTCTCTACATTGCTCTGTAATTACATTGACGTTCTTAAATAAGGATTAATATATAATAAGAAAATATAATTCTACAGAATATATATATATATATATATATATATATATATATATATATATAAGTTCAAAATGAGGGCAATTAAACATAAAGTTTTGCATACGAGAAAATATGTGAAAAGTAAAGAGAGAATTTCGTCAACTTTAACTTAACTCGTTGCCAAAACAGACACAATACTAAACGAAGTGCATTCTCTTCACACGGAAGGCACAACGAAAAGAAAAAGCCTTTGTAACAGTAAGAACCTTACATAATATTGAGCGCCTTCGAGAAGCTATCATCAGGAGTCCGAAACGATCTATTCGGAAACATTCTGCTGCCTTTGGAACTAGTATTCGTTCTACAAAGCGCATATTACATGAAGATGTCCATATCTATCCATACAGATCAGCTATCACGCAAAAGTTTCAGCAAGCGGACTATGAAAAACGGATTTTTCTTTGCACATCAACTTTTCGAAATAAATGACAACCTCATTTTTTAATGAAGCCTATTTTCATCTGGATGGAACGGTCAATCAACAGAACTGTCGCTATTGAGACTCTTAAAGAACTGCATGAAAAGATACCATTTAGTCAAAAAGTAATAGTATGGTGTGCTGTAGGAGAACTGATTAGTAATGTACACAGCTCAAAGAAGATTCTTTTAGCTAATACGATTAATGCTGCACCATTCATGATGTTAGCTCTAATAAGTTGAATACTCTATAAGACCAGAGTCTTTTCTTGGAATCTGATAAGACTAAAAGACTACAAAAAGATATATATTATAACATAGTTAATTGGCCAGTTAGTGATAGGAAATTTCTGATTGTAATGCATCGCTTGATTCGATTGGTTGAAGAATCGCTACAAGACCAATCTGAACTTGATTTTGTGAAGATCAGAACGCAGCGAGGAAAATGAACTGAAAACGAGCCATTAGCCATATATATATATATATATATATATATATATATATATAGAGAGAGAGAGAGAGAGAGAGAGAGAGAGAGAGAGAGAGAGACATATATATATATTATGTTTTTATTACATTGACAAAGAAATATATATATATATATATATATATATCAACATATGGCTTTGTACTATCTATAACTGTAATTATATATATATATATATATATATATATATATATATATATATATATATATATATATATATATATATATATTAAGAAAAATAGAAAAACCGAATGAAATTATTAAAATAATCCACGTTTCGTCCTTATTTCAGAGGACATCTTCAGGATATTAAAGTAAAAATACAAGAAAAGAAAAAGTCATAGATCATACGAAAAAGAGAACAGTTTTTGAATCTTACTCATGTTGGGAAGGACAAACATATGTGTGCGTATGGGAAGGTTGGGTTGTTCAATGTCTATATAATCCGGGAAAATATGGTCTGATGTTTTAAAAGATTTAAGTATGACTTTTTCTTCAATACAGTTTTCCAGAAAAATTCTCCTGTTGTTGTGAGAATTTGCTGCGATTAAGATGCTCTTATATGTTCGCAGAGAAGATCGGTTTTCCATTTCGACAGAATGTATAAAAAATAGAAATACCAGTCACAACAACAGGGGAATGATTAACGAATATTTCACACTCCATATATTTCTGGTCATTAAAATTTATGGTCATTAAAATTTATGATCATAAAAATTTATGGTCATTAAAATCAATGAAATCGCCCATTTTTCAAGCAAATCGATTAAGTGTCTATTCTAGTCGGGGATCCATCGCGGTGCTACTGAAGAAATATTCATATGCCTCTCACAGCGACTTAGTTAACAATATATTGTAATCTACATTGCGCTGTATAGAACCTTTTGTTGATTTTATAAAATTATGTTTATATATAATGGCTAAATTAAAGTTTAAAATGCAAAAAGTTAAGTATCATGTTTCAATTGTGCTCCACACAGAAAAATTTATTTCGAACGCCCCTATTTGATTTTACTTTTGATTTTATATGCCCGGCCTTACTCGTTGGGCGGGTTTAATGGCTTAATTAATATGAAACCAATTAGAAAACCTAGAACAGAATCTTGTAACAAGAATAGAAAGCCATCTTCCAAACATGAAGTTTAGCATTATTGCGTCAGTCATGGCAAGAAATCCCTCAAGATGGTGTTCATCAACTGATCAATGCCGTGCCAAGAAAGGTCCTAGCATTGAACAGCAAATAAAATGTCAGCTAAGTATGTTATTAAATTTTTTACCATTTTTTAATTTGTTCTATAAATTATATGTTTAGAGAAATAAACTGCTTCTCTAGGTGTCTATTCCTTTCTGCAATGCCCATATATACATACACATATATATATACATATATATACATACATATATATACGTATATATATACGTATATATATATATATATATGGTGACTGCCACTTCTTTACAGAAGACGGCCAACCCTCACGATACGATGGCGTGTGAGTGAGTCCGCATATGATTCCACATAGCCCCACCCGGCCTGCACAGTTTGCCGCATATTCTGCAGGATAACCTTGTTGGTGACCGCCCCCCTCCCTCCCGTGCTCCCAGTTCATGTCCCGCGTGCGTAGTTCCATGACTCTTGAGGCCTGCCTTTGACAGGCACACCCTGCCGCATATTCCGCACGAGTACGCGGGGTCGAGATCAAAGTCCTCTGTATCCTCTCGCTTTCGTAAGGCTCGCTTTATAGCGGCGTGCTCAACTCTCAAAACCTCAAAATTCTCACATCCCGCGTAGACTCCAACTTTCCCGGTCTTCAGCTATCTCTTCCCACTTTGTTATTTCTATGCCAAGTGCCCGCAGGTTTCCCTTAACTACATCTTTGTACCTTTTCCGAGGTTTGTGATTGGGTCGTTTGCCACATTCAAGCTCCCCATAGAACAATTGCTTAGGTATCCTATAATCCTCCATTCTCACTACGTGACCCGCCCACCGAGTCTGGTTTCGAAAGACTCGAGCCTCTATGCTGAATGTGCTCGCCTTCTTGAGCACCTCTTCATCGGACAAGAGAGCTTGTTTGGTGACATTAAATATCCTGCGTAGGCATGTCTGGTGGAATCTTTCCAGAGCCTTGATATGACAGCGATATGTCGTCCATGTTTCCGAGGCATATAGGAGGACAGGTAGTACACAAGTCTCGTATACCTTTATCTTTGTTTTGAAGGTCAGGGCTCTGTCTGCCCACACTCGTTTTTCGAGATTACCAAAGGCCTTACTTGCCTTATTGATCCTTCCTAAGATTTCCTTATCGAGGGTTCCGTCGCTCGATATAGTACTGCCAAGATATACAAAGTCATCAACGGTGCCCAGTTTCGTTCCATTTACACAGATGACCGGTTCCTCATAGCGGCTGTTTGGAGCTGGGGTGAACATTACCTTGGTTTTCTCCAGGCTAATTGTGAGGCCAAAGGCAGTGCACGCCCTGGAGAAGCGGTCCATGATGCCCTGCATATCTTCTGCCGTGTGTGCGACGAAGTCTACATCGTCAGCATACAGCAGCTCCCTGACAAGTGAGTGAAATGTTTTCGATCTGGCCCTGAAACGAGTAAGGTTGAATAACTTGCCCGTTGTCCGAAATCGAAAGAGCACTCCCGTTTCACAGTTTCTAAATGCGAACGCGAGTGCTGTTGCGAAATAGATTGAGAACAAGGTTGGAGCTAGAATATCTCCCTGTTTAACCCCGTTGTCGATGGCAATGCCCTCTGAAACTGTGCCGTTTATCTGGATACGCGCTTTCATGTTTTCATGCAGTTGTCTGATCATATTTACGAAACCAGGTGGACATCCATGTTTCCCCAATATTATCCGCAGGGCAGTTCGGTTTACAGTGTCGAAGGCTTTTTTCAGATCTACAAATACCTGGTATAGAGCTAGCCGTTGTTCTTTGCATTTTTCCTTTATCTGACGGACTGAGAAGATCATGTCCATTGTGCCACGCCCGGGTCTGAACCCACTTTGGGCTTCGGGCAATACTGAGGGGCAAATATATTCATTTAGTCTGTTTAGTAGGTGTCTGGAAAATACCTTACCGACTACCTCCAACAGAATTATACCCATGTAGTTCCCACATAGGACTTTTTGTCCTTTTCCCTTATACAGTGGGATTAGTATCGCGTCGATCCAATCTTGGGGTACAGGAGACCCAGACCAGACCTTGGATATCAATCGGTGTACTTCAGCTGTAATTTGATTGCCCCCATATCGGAGAATCTCGACAGGAATCCCGTCCAGCCCCGGCGACTTTCCCATATTTATCTCGCTAATAGCTTTGCTGATATCATGTTGAGTCGGGTGAGCCAGCATCTTTTGTCTGATTTCCTGCTGTGGCAGATTCCTGATGACTTCCTCATCAATAGTTGAGAGGTTGTCGAACAGATCTCTGAAGTGTTCTGTCCAGTGCTGCATGATTTTGTCCGGGCTCCTATTTAGCGACGCCCCATCCTTTGATCTGAGGAGCACCATCACTTAGGATTGAGGCCCAAATACCTGTCTGATAAGGTGGTACATAGTTTTTGCATCTTTGCTATCAAACGCCAGTTGCACCTGGTTGGATATATTCTTCCACCATTTATTCTTCATGCTTCGTATGTTGCGTTGTAGCGATGCTTTCGCTTCCTTGAACTCCTGCTTTAGTCTCGGCCGGTCCCTTTTGGGTGCTCCGAGCATTTTCTGGAGTGCGTTATTTTTTTTGCTCTATAAGTTCATTGATTATGGCATCATTTTCGTCGAACCAGTCTTGATTCTTTTGTTTCACTCCACCTAGTACTTCACAGCTGACATTGTGTACGGTCGACTTAAATTTCTCCCATGAACCATCGTAGTCCGCACTTCCGAGAGCGACTTGTAGTTCTTTCTGCACGGCCTTGGACTTTAGCTTACCTGTGACTAGTCTTTTGGGTGGCTGCGCACCTTGTGACCGGAATCTCCTCCTAATGTGGAGTTTCAGCTTGGCTCTAACAAGCATGTGATCCGTTCCACAGTCCGCACCCCTCATCACGCGAACCTTGCAGACATCCTGAATGTCTCTTCTTCTGGTGATAACATAGTCCAGGATATGACCGTGTCCAGAGCGAGGATGAAACCATGTCGCTTTATGGGCGGCCTTTTGCTGTGAGAACGTATTGCATATCACCAGCTCAAATTCAGAGCAAAGCTGTAAGAGGTGAAGTCCATTCCTATTCGTCTTACCCGTACCATATTTTCCCAACGGTGACCAAATCTCATGGTCATTTCCCACTCTAGCATTGAAATCCCCCAACAGTATTATTTTATCCGCTTTCGGGGTTGAACATAGGGCTGCTCGTAACTCCTGGTAAAATGTAATGGTGTCTTTTTCGTCCCTGCAGAGCGTGGGAGCGTAGATGGAATATACGCTACCGAAACGATTTCTCCCTATGGGTGCTCTAAGGTACATAATCCTATCAGACAGCGCGCATGGCTGTTCTAATCCTTTAACTTGTTCGGTTCGGATGGCAAACCCCACCCCACCGACCCTCCTTTCCCCCTCCGGTTTTCCCTTCCAGAAGAAAGTGTATCCACCTCCCACTTCGGTTAGCTGATCTTCACCACTCAGGCGGGTTTCCGCCAGAGCAGCGATATCAATCCTATACCGCTTAAGTTCCTTCGCGACGATAGCCGTTCATCGCTCAGGGTTAGAAGAAAAAATATCGTGGTCAATAAGTGTTCGGACGTTCCAGGTCGATATCATGAGTCTTTGTTTGTTCTTTTGGGTATTTTTCCTGCTTTAAGGAACAGCCGCCAACCGCAGTAAGCTGGCCAGCTCGGAGATGAACAGGTAATTTTTGGGTCACCTTTTCTAGACCCCTCCCTATAGAGAGGGTGAGCAGTGCTGTCCTCAAAAGGGCTGCTCAGACACTCAAGACCTCGCCGAGGCAAGCTGCTGTTCATTCAACTAAACAACGACGTTAGATGGGTCGAGAGTCGTACACGTGTGGAGTCATGACTGTCCACTTCCAGCTTGTTAGGCCTGTGGACGTCGCCATTTGTCAATCGCCATGTGACTTAGTAGAGGGTTGTCTGTACAGAAGATTACCGTGTTTTACGCTTGTACGACACGTAGAACACGCTCTTTCTCCACTAAGCCAATAACCAGTGACAGGCTAAGCAAGATGACTGATTGGCGGAGTGGAGTGCAGGTTTACTTTCAGAGTGTCCTTCTCCTAGACAGATGGCCTAACAAGACCTACGGGCCCATCTCTCCGGGTGGGCTTAACCAGCGCCTGGGCACCAAGCCAGGGATTTCTACGGCCCCGCACGGCAAATTTTTTTTTTTTTTTTTTTTTTTTTTACACATATACACATATGTACATATATGCAATGGTGCTAGTTGGCCGTTGACCCTCAAAGAAGGGTTCATCCGCCCTTTGAAAGGTCTTGTTTTTAATCCTTCAAGGAGACTAGCCACCCTCCTCACCAGACAAGCTGGTGGAGGAACCGGTTTAGTCGCCGGTGGCCCGACCATGTGGCAGGTAGTACTGGGTTACATGGTACCAGTAGCATATAGCATGACCTGACTAAAATATATATATATATATATATATATATATATATATATATATATATATATACGTATATATATATATATATATATATATAATGTAAGCAACTAAGTTCTTGCCGATTTTATCTACATTTTAAAAGTAAAAACAGAACTAATAAGTATTCAATCAATGATGTGTTCTCCATTCGCGTTCAATAAAATTTTCAATTACTTTTTCGTATAAATAATTTTATTTTGACTCGAAAACAAAAATAAAACAAATTTTCCAAACACAATATATTTTAAATAAACGGCAACAATAACTTACTGCGAACTCAATATATATATATATATATATATATATATATATATATATATATATATAACTACTTCATTTACTCACATAAAATTAATATACGAATAATAATAATAATAATAATAATAATAATAATAATAATAATAATAATAATAATAATAATAATAACAAACCAACCCCGGACAAGAACAACCATACCATAAATAAAAATGCTAATAACGAACAAGATAAATGCAACTGTAGACACCGCACACTTTGCCCAGTCCAAAATAAATGTCTGACAAAAAGCGTAGTTTATCAAGCAACAATATCTGCGAAAGAAAACCCGAATAACAAGAAATATTACGTAGGCATGACTTCCTTAGATTTCAAAACCCGATACTATGACCACAAAAGTACATTCAAAATTTTTAAAAAACACCGTATAAAAACAACACTAGCGAATAAATACTGGAAACTCAAAGAAAGCGGACATTCGCCGGTAGTCGAATGGAAAATAATAAGACAAGCTACCACGTGCAGACATTTAAACGACCCATGTAAAGTATGCCTCCATGAAAAATTTTCTATCCTGTAATTTAAAGAACCCCAAAATCTATTAAACTGTAGATGAGAAATAACAAACAACTGTGTTCACAAAATAAAACTTACTCTAGGACAGCGATACAAAATCGCTTTAAAACTAACAAAAACAATAGAAAACAAACAAATAAATAAATTAAATAAACATGAATATACATAAACGATCACACATATATGTATATATATGTATGTATGTGTGCATGTATGTGTGTACACATATGTATACTTATATATATATAAAAAAAGTAGGAAAACGTCTACCTTAAACCACTAACCTAGTTCTAAAACAAATCCTTTGTTCGATAAAATGCATGCCCATTGGCTGATAGGAAGGGGCGCGGTGGATACTAGAAAGCTGATTGGCTAACTAAAATCCTCAACATATATAAAAACGAGAAACAACCACATAATTCGCGCATAAGCCTGACGACTCCTATAGTGGATGAAACGCAGATTAGTCAGTGTAGCTTAATCGCCATATATATTTTATAAATTACTATATATATATATATATATATATATATATATATATATATATATATATACATTCAACAAAAAAAAACTCGTATGAAAACAACGCTAGCAAATAAATACTGGGAACTCAAGGAAAGCGGCCGTTCGCCGGTGGTCAAATGGAAAATAGTAAGACAAGCAAACACCTGTAGAGACCTAGATGACCCATGTAGATTATGCCTTCATAAAAAAATTTGCTATACTTTACTTTAAAGAACCCCAACATCTATTAAACTGTAGGAGAGAAATAGCGAACAACTGTGTTCACAGGTAAAATTTACTCTAAGATAGAGATACAAAATAACTTTTAAACTAACAAAAACAATAGAAAATAAACAAATAAATAAATAAAATAAACATGTATATATATATAAACTATCATACATACATATATATATATATATATATATATAGAGAGAGAGAGAGAGAGAGAGAGAGAGACAGGGAGGGAGGGAGGTGGAGAGAGAGAACAGAATAAAAAGGGGAAAAGTTTAAATCATAATTTTAAATTTTATTTCTAGTTTTATTTGTTTAACTTGGAGCCATCAATGACTTCGTTTTTGTCCCCTTTTTATTTTGTTCGATATTGTCCCCTTTTTATTTATTTATTTATTTATTTATATATAATCGGACTAAATATAAAGGGTTAGGGTTAGCTTCAGTCTGAAGAAATTCTGTTTTTTTGAAAATTTTCAAACGATATAATGCTTGAAATTGTCGAACTAGACATTGAAACAATTGTAACGTAAAATGAAATACACGTTTTGTTGCCATCAACACCTTGTCTTGAAGTCTTGATTTTGCAATTACAGTATATTAATGCTCAATTATGAAATGTGATAATTTTGTAGCTTAATCCTTACGTCAACCATTTTTGGCTTAAACCTATTGGTATATGAAAATTTACTGAATTACACGAACTCAGTATATTACATAAATGTCTATATATATATAGCATTTCAGCCCGGCGGTGCCTGGTGGTTTGAAGGTGTATGTTGAGCAAAAAACAGCGGTCAATGTTTTTAGCTTTGACCCCTATTATTACCCCTTAACATTTTTGGGGGGCTCAAATCAAGTTATTAAATTAGATCCATGTCCAAGGCAGCTATATCTAAAATTTCAAGTGTTTAGACTCAAAATTGGTGGAGGAGTTTTATAGAGTTTTCAAAGGTCAAATCGTTGAACTTTGACCCCTTAACAACCACATTCCTGGCCGAAAACCGATTAAAAAGATTTTTCCAAATCTCAGTATTCCTTATATCAAATCTCGAGTCTGTAGATTGAAAATTGACAGAGTTATTGCATAGGAAAATGTACTCACACACACACACACACACACACACACACACACACACACGTTCACTTTTATATATATAATATACTAGTATTTCAACCCGGCGTTGGCCGGGTGTTTGGATGTGTATGTTGAGCAAAAAAAAAAAGTGGTAGTAGAAAGGCATGCTCGAACCCGTACCGCAAAGGAGTAAAAGAACGGGAAAAAAACCTGACCTCTATGCTGTTACGCCCACCGCCAAACCGGAAGTGCCATTTTTTATAATTTAGGCTAGATAATCGAAAGGAGAGGATAACTTTTAAAAATATCGGCGAAAAAAGCGACCCCCATGTAGAAAAGTGCCCAGTTTAAGGTGAAGATATTAATGTTTTTAGCCAATTTTTCGATATTTGTCGTCTGAATGGTCGAACTTTAAAACGATGCTGATTTTGAGAAAATTCGTCGCCCCTGTCGAAAGTGCTGGACAGACATGCAAACATAATACATACATACATTTACATATTGGTAACTAAACAATTTTCGACCTGAACCGAAGAAAAAGCTTGCCCTATCTCTGAATACCCTTTATGTAAAATTTCAAATATTTAGACCAGAAATTGTCTGAGTCATTTGGTAGACACCGCAGAGTTCAAATTTTTTTTAAATTTGACTCCTATCATAACCCCTTAAAATTTATTGTTTCGGGCTCAAATCAAGTTATTAAGTTAGATCCATGTCCAAGGAACCGATATCAATTGTTTAGACCTAAAATTGTGGGAGGAGTTTGGTAGAGTTCTCAAAAGTCAAATCGTGTAGCTTTGAACCCTTAACAGCCAAATTTCTGGCCGAAAACGGATCACAAAGATCTTCCCAAATCTCGGTACCCTGTATATCAAATTTTGAGTCCGTAGACTTAAAATTGACAGAGTTATTGTATAGGGAAGTGTACACAGACAGACAGACACACAGACACTTTCATTTTTATAGATTTATAGATAGATAGACTGACAGATTAAACAAAAATATATACGTATACATAAATATATATGGAAACAATTTTTTGTTTACTGTAAAGATTTTACGCAAATCTTATGCAAGTTTAAATCATGTAGAATATCTGCATGAATATAATTACACGTAATAGTTAACTCTAGAGGATCATCCCATAAGAAAACCGAAAAAATTAATAGGGAATTAATTAAAATGAATGTTTAAAAGAATATGCAAATTAGCTAGATAATTTGCTAATGAATGCATATATATTAGAAAATTGTAGTTTCTTTTTAAATAAATAGAAAGAGGGTTTTTAATATGAATATCAATACACACAAAAGAAAAACGAATTCATTAGATAGATAGATAGATAGATAGAATAGATAGAAGATTATTCAGAATAATGAAATACAATAAACCTACTTATGTGCAAACCCAGCGATTATTTTTTTCTTTTTCTTTTGCTTTTTCCCCCTCTCTCCAAGTTAAATCCTCCTACCACTTCCTTATTTTCAGAAGATAGGATTTAAATTTTGCGATTTTAATATTAAAATATTAAAACATTTTCACTTGTGCTGACTTAAAAATATAATCTTGATAACAAAAACTACATATGATTTTTAAAGACTATTTTGCTTTGGTTTGATAATCAAATCTTTTATTTAATTATTTTCATTTTCATTTAATTTTAATTTTATTTGCCTGTCTACGGATATCTTTTGGTTTTTATTCACAAATTGATTGAAAACTTGAACTGAATTTTGAAAGTGATATATGAAAAACAATTTTACCGGATTGATATAATTAAAGATTTGCCGAATATCCCATCAAACTATAGAAAAACTGCGGAAATATGTATATATTGGATTGGTACCAGCTTCTTTAGATTTATTACAATATGCGTTGGGTCTTTTTACCTGCCGAATACCAAGAGCTTCCAAGAATTTAGCATATACTTTCGATTTGAAGTTCAATATCCTTTTCTTTTCTTTTTTTTTTTTTTGCTGCATCAATATCTAATTTCGCTTATTCTATGTAGCTAAAATGATTTAAAAACTTTAAAAACATATAATGTAATTTTCTGTGTTTATTACCTTTAGCAAATTAGGTGACAACCTTTTATGATATTTGTTAATATTTTTCCTCCGAGGAGATGTATCAACATCGAAAACTCATGGATTAAGGAAATATAATTTACTATACTATATTCTTTGTCTTGCATACAATAACATTTCTATATTTGAAATTTAATTTTTTTCAAAGTATAAATTTTAAATTCCTAAATTATGATATATATATATATATAGATAGATAGATAGATAGATAGATATATGACTTCGTCTTTGTCCCCTATATATATATATATATATATATATATATATATATATATATATATATATATATATAATCGAACGAAATAAAAAGGGGGCAAAGACGACGTCATTGATGACTCCAAGTTAAAAGAATAAAACTTGAAATATTTTTTTAAAAATATGTTTTGATTTAAAATTGAAAATGAAGAACTATAAAATATAAATAAAACCAGATTTTTAAAACAATGGTGAACGGCAAAACAAAAGCAATTCAACATTTAAAAAAAAAAGATTTCGTTTAAAATTTGTTTCAAATTTATGCTCAAGTACACTTGTAAAAATATTACGAGGTCTTTGGCGGATACTTTAAAGAGATGACGATCGAGCGAAACGAAGGAGAATAAATAATGGTTGCCACTGGAGGTTAAGTGATTCTTGAAGTAAATCGTCTGGAAGCATATATTCGAACCATTCTTCTTCTTCTTTTCTTACTGTGAACCTGTGCGTATTTTACAAGAACAACAAAAAAAAATGTCGGACATTTTCTTTTTTTCAGCCCTTCCCTTTGCTTCGTCTGCAAATTTTATTCCGCATGTTTTCTGTTTATTTTTTTATTTACTTATCGGGTGGGGTCATTATAGCTCTTTTCTTCCATTCATTTTATTTGTTTGCTTAAACAAATGTGTTATTTTTCTTGTTTTATTTTTCCAAGTATTTTCATTTTTCTTTAATTTAAATACGAATCGGCGGCTATAACAAAACGCTATTGTATGGAAATATTTTGATGACTTTATAATGGGAAAACGTAGACTACAATACACTCAAAAAGTCTTCTTAATAAAACCTTACAAATATTGTCGGTAATATGTAGACACAGCGGCCTTGGAAGAAAATGGCCGCTGAGTTCGAATTTTATGTAACAACTAGAATCAAAAGGAAATTCTTACTCCACACATAAAATATAAAGAAAATTGGTCGTAAGGAAAGTTTAATTCGCTCAATTCTTTCTTATTGGACGACAAAATCTATCTTTTGAACATTTCCATCTCCAACCATCAATTGACTGCGAATAACGCTTGACAACGCTCGACAATCCATTAAATCGTTTCGAAATTGGCAGACAGCTTCATAAAAAGTTGGAATATAGATATATTTTCAGTCCACATGAAATGATTCTCATAAACATTATTTACAAGACTTGTTTGACTCATTCTAATAACTCGGCGACGATTTTCTTTCTAGGCCGCTGTGTCTACAAATTACCAGATTGTCTAGTAAAAAATGTATAAACATACGAAAAGAAAACAATTTAAAAAGATTAAACTATGAATTTGTGTTAGATATTCTTGTTTAGTGACGTAGGAAAGTGGAGGTCATGTGATTTAAATGTTTAGGCAACGCAGATAATCCGGTCTTCGCTCCATAGTAAAATAATAGATTCACTAGCACTCTCTCTCGATTTCCTCCTCTAAGATGAAAGACGCAACTACTTGTTAACGAACTTATTTATATATTAATAGGATAGCGAGTGTGTTATTTATTAAGTGTGTCACGCTTATATCCGAGTGACTCTCGTTGAATTGTTGTGGATTTCGATTTCTTGTAATAAATAATTTTACCAAGAATTCTTCATGGATTTTGGTTTCGATTTCGATTATTGCTAATGGCACTTAAGTCATCTATTTTTTTTTATAAATAATTTGACCGAGAATTCTCCAGAAGTTTTGGTTTCAGTTTCGACTACAGCTGATGGCACTTCAGTAATCAATTTTTTTTTTATATAAATAATTTTATCAAGAATTCTTCATAAGTTTTGGTTTGGGTTATAACTCAAAGAACTCAAGTTATATATATATATATATATATATATATATATATATATATATATATATATATATATATATATATATATATGATTGTTGAACTGGATTAAATCCGACGATATATATATATATATATATATATATATATATATATATATATATATATATATATATATATATTCATAAATTTGGGTTTTGATTTTGATTCAAGCTGATGCACCCAAGTCATATGATATATTTTTTTTATTTTTGAAATCGCAATTTTATAATATATAAAAATTGGTGAAAGTGCCCCGTTACGCCAACTGACGACGCCTTACAATTTTTTTTTTGTAGATTTTCGGGTATGATGAAAACGAATATCACAGGGAACTATAGCACAGACAAATAGTTTTCGAGATGTAAATACCTGTATTATGCAATGTAATTTCTAGCAGTTTGAATTGGCCGCCATCTTTTTTGTTTTAATGAAATGGTTCAGTGAGCATGCGCAGACGAACTGTGAAGTTAAGTCTACAAAGTGCAAATGTTTATTCAACGTCATTTCTAGGTATTTCCACTAAAAAATACTTTCAAGAATTCAAACTCAAGAAAATTCGGTTAATATGCACTGTTTGTCCAACCTGTTTATTCCGGAAGACATTCTTTCACATGTGGAGATTGAAAATAAGAAAATGCTTTTCGGAATAAACACCCCAACCTCACCATATTGAGAACGGCTTTCGGAATTGCGCTGAATAAAAATCTGATAGTTTGCCGCTTTCATATACCGCCCGTTCAAACATGGCCGCCAGTGATTTACATTACAAAATATAAGTATTTATATTTCGATAACTATTTGTCTCCGCTAATTTTTCCTGTGATATTCGTTTTCAGTATACCTGCAAATCCAAAAAAGTCGTCATTTTATTGAAAAGTTATAAGGTGTCTTCAGTTGGCGTAACAGAGTATTTTGACCTAAAAATCAATAGAACTTTAACTCTCTATATATATATCTATCTAATAGTATATTTGAAATCTGCAAGAATTAAAATATCATATTTATGCTACGTCGAGCGTCCCTGTTAGCTTAAATAAATAATTTTGCAATTTTCACAAAAGAGCTACAATTATATTAGGGCGTCTCCATTTACTTTTCCGACTCCTTCCAAAACATCAGACTGCAATTCCTCATCAATAGTTTGAATTCACTATTATTTATCGTTATTACGAAAGTTGTTTCAAAAGTAAAGCCTCCTATTTTTTAACTCAAAAGTTTAAAGAGCTTCAAAGACCGTAGTGATACCATTATAACGAGCGATCTTCTGTACTCCAAAATTTATTTTGCTACCTAGCCATATTCATTCTTAATATACTTTTTCCAGCGATGAACGATGGTTTTGTATGGTTTTGTTCAAGTGCGCTTTGTCATACAAGAGACGTTACAAAAAAAGTAAAGCCTCCTATTTTTTAACTCAGAAAGTTAAACTACAAAAACTAAAGACATACCATTAAAACGAACGATGCTTTGTGCTTCAGAATTTATTTTTATACATAATAATCATTCTCAATGGACTTTTGCCAAGAATTCAATGACTCATATCTGTCTTCCAACAGACATATGCATGACAGGGGTTGATTTCTTAGAATCTGGCACCGTCAATATCTGCAACAGAGACATTAAACTTTCAGCTCATGAATACATAAATTCGGTCATTATAATAATACAATTTGCAATTCTCTCTGATCTATTAAGGCGGCATAAAAAAATAAGAGATATTACTTTTGGAACGCTCCTATACATGGGTTTCTTTGACCTATGTTGACAGTATGTGAAAGAGTTCCATCTATGAACTAAATATGTCATGTGTGTGATGTGATACTGCCCCTGCTAGCAAGCCTCTAATTCGGGATTTTTAGAAAGAGTGATATCACATCATCTATTAATTGCACTTATTTGAATGTTTACAGAGGTGGTAGGCCTTTTAAGAATCCCAAGTTTGAACAATATGACAGGATTCAGAATTAAATAACTCGAACATGGTTAATATGCCGTAGATCGAACAAACAGACAAATATGAACATTTTACGAACACCGCAGAAACGGATGGGTTTACCATTAAGCGAGCAAACCGAATCAATCCGAACATATGATACTCGAACTTCCCGTTTTTGACGTGCTCGTCTTGAATCGTAGCGAGATGCGCACAGATGTCTGTTTTATTTATAACTGGTTAAACTCTGCAGGTGCGCTGTCATGACGTAAGGCTATATCCAAACGATTTATATATGTATGTATATAGGGACACTATCGAATATATTTTTGCAGATCTACTTTAGTTGAACCGAAATAACATACGATGCAATCAAATAGAAATACTATTGTTGCAGTGCATTCAACCATGCAAAGACGGTTTGTTTGTCAATAACAACAAGCGGCTTGAGCACTATAAAAGTGGTGGGCGAATGTTTAGTTAAAATAGACATTTCTTGAGATCATTCGCGGGCGCCGCTCCCGTGGGTCGATAGGTAGAACTGCCGATTATCAACGCGATGGTTCTAGATTCAATCCTTGGATTGGGAAAGGTGCTAGTCTAGCCGCACTGATAAGTTGTGATTCAACGAAACAGTACTGTATATATATATATATATATATATATATATATAGTGGGAGGGGTCTGTGTAACCTTGTCTGTCTGTATGTGGAACGGTCTCTACCAAACTACTTTGCCAATTTTTAGTCTATAGGTTTTACACTTGATGAATAGGAGATTCGGACTTGCGGAATGAATTCGATTCAATTTTTGACCTGTAAAAATAACTGCTAAAAGCGTAAAAATTAAGAAAATTGGAACTTGGAAAGCGTATGACAACTAAACATTTCATCTCTACGTATGCACAAATATACATTTATTCATTTAACAACAATACTGTTTAAACTGTTTGCATGAGTATTAACTTAGCTCAGATGGTAAAAAATAATGCTGAAGGGTTATATGTTTTGGTTTCGATTCTAGCTGATGACAGACAAGTCATATTTTTTTTAACTTTTGAAATAATTTCTATATATTGGGTTCACTATAATAATCAATAGAGAATTGTTTTATAACAATAAATACTAAATCTACATAAATATAAATATATTTAAGCATATATTCCGACCTGGAAATGCAGGGCGGCTTTCTAGTATATATATATATATATATATATATATATATATATATATATATATATATATAAAGTGGCATTGTCTGTGTGCGGAACATTCGCTACTAAACTACTTTGTCAATCTTTGGTCTACATACTCGAAACTTAGGGTATAAGAAATTCGAACAATTGATACAAATTCGATTTGGTTTTCCGCCGGTAAAAATAGTAGCTAACATTTAAAAATTGAAAAAATTGGAACATGACATGTGCAAGTCAACTTAATTTGTATCTTCCACCCATGTGCAAATATATACGTTTAACTACGTTAATCTTTAAAGTTTTCATATTCATCTATTGTTAACATATATAGTAAGAAATATCGCTGGGGAGCTAAATGCTTCGGTTTCGACTCTAGCGGATGGTACCCAAGTCATAATTTTTTTTTAACTTTTGTAAACATTAATGTACATAGGGTAGACTATAATAATTAATTGGTGTTCTAATACCTACAGACACTAGTGTTTCATCTTTTTGGGAGTCATCAGTGCAGTGTGTCACGATTAACACCAACCGATAGATTCGAACCCGGCGACATAAGCCATCTCTGACTTCATTAGGAAGGACCTAAACCATTCGGCTACCGTTAACCGTGAGAAATGCTGTTGAATTTTAAATATTTATTTTTTAAATGCTTTTTAACTTCTGTCAGAGTGATCTAATCATTATATGATGATCTGCAGATAAGAGCTTAATTATATATATATATATATATATATATATATATATATATATATGTGTGTGTGTGTGTGTGTATATATATATAAATATATATAGCTATATATAGTTATATATAGTTATATATCTATATATAGTAAAACTGGTAATTAGTAAAAACCTGAAGAGAGTGCTCAATACTATTGTAAGGTCTGACGAGGCTGTTGAATCGTAAACATGGTCCAACAACCGAAACATATGTAACAAGCAGATAAAATGGTAATAAAAAGATAAGAAAACACACACACACGCATATATATAAGAGGCGAGTATAGTTTGCTTGAAGCATTGTATAGTATGTAGTTAAATGTGATATGTAGAAGGCAATACAATGTCTTTAGATCAGTTCACTAAGTAGCCTCCCTTTATTGATTAACTTAAATTCAAATCCTATTGCTTAAACAGTTTCTCAACTAGAACGCAGAAAATAAAAACAAAAAGTAAATTAATAAACAATAATTATGTTTAACATACAAATCATTTATAAGTGCAAGTACAAATAAATATAAATAATACTGAATTTACAACAGTACCTCACTAAAAAATCTAATTACATTAAAATAAAATAAAATACTAAATAACACGTTTCAGGCCATTGTTTGCTGCGAGACTGTTACTGTTTACAGAAGTGCGTTTGAACCAAAATCAAACACATAACTGACGAAGATATCTTTCTCAAAATATTATAGAACACGGATATTCTATCAGACCACCTGACACAGGTAATCATGGCACAAATATAAATAAAATTTGTGTATGAAATATATGAACATATACACATGAATTTGTAGTTGTATTAGTAAAACTATACTTCATCTGCTTCAGTTTGTGTCTTACCGTTATCTCTGCATTCTATTGCCTTCTACACACACACACACACACACACACACACATATATATATATATATATATATATATATATATATATATATATATATATATATATATAGTGATGATCATATTTATTGGCACGGTAAAATAAAAGTTAAATTTTGTCTAATAAATTCCTAAAAATGGATTAAATTAAAGAAAATAACAAAGTATATTATGTATTTTTAACTGGCCTTTCCGATGCAGCAATCGGATTTTAGAAAAATAAATAACAAAGGAACAACAAACATAATTGCAAAAAACCCTTGTTCAAAATTATTGGCACGGCTTTGTTTTTCTTTTAGTATCAGTATAATATCAATCAATTTCCGGTTTACGTGCTTTCTGAACTTTTTTATAGCCATATTATGCTTGTTTAACGCTAATTCAGTGAATAATTTTTTTCAGATAATTTTTAGATAGCGATTTATTTAAACTATTATAAGTGACTAAATTATAATTTTCAATCGCCATGGTTAAAACTAAGGAACACAGCGAAGACGTCAGGAAGCTTGTTGTAGCATGCCATACCAATGGGGAGGGCTATGATAAGATTTCAAAGAAGCTAAACCTTCCCAAATCCACTGTTAGAGCCATAATAAACAAGTTCAAATCGCAAGGCCACGTTATGAGTTTAGAGGGTAGAGGGAGAAAAAGGATTCTTTCCCCAAGAGATGAACGGAAAATTGTCCGACAAGTAAAACAAAACCCAAGGATCTCTGTTGGGGAGATTGTTGATGAACAGAGCACCTCTGGAGTGAATGTATCTCGACATACAGTTGGTAGAGTTTTGAAGAGAGCATGTCGTCCGAGAAAGACTCCCTTATTGAAGCCTATGCACCTGAAAGCAAGGCTAGCCTTTGCAAAACGTCATATTGATAAAGATGTTGCATTCTGGAAACGTGTTCTATGGACTGACGAAACGAAAATAGCGTTATTTGGCCATAATAAAGTGTCTTATATTTACAGAAAATCTGGCGAAGCTTTCCTGCCTAAGAACACCATACCCACAGTGAAGCACGGTGGAGGCAGTTTGATGTTTTGGGGATCCTTTGCTGCCTCTGGACCAGGGCGACTTGTTAAGGTCACAGGTAGCATAAAAAAGGAAGATTATGTTAAAATATTGGATGAAAACCTGAAAGACTTTGCTAAAGAGCTCTCACTTGGTCGTCGTTGGTGGTTCATGCAAGATAATGACCCAAAGCATTCGGCTAAACTGACTAAGAAATGGCTTGAGGACAATCATATTAATGTTTTGGAGTGGCCATCACAAAGCTCAGACCTTAATCCAATTGAAAATTTATGGAGAACATTAAAATTGAGGGTAATGCAAAGGAAGCCTAAGAATCTTATTCAATTGGAGGATTATTGTCAGGAAGAGTGGGCTAAAATTACTACTGAAGAGTGCAACAACTTGGTTGTAAACTATGAAAAGCGACTGAGGAAGGTAATCAAGGCCAAAGGCTATACAATTGATTATTAAATAAATCGTGCCAATAATTTTGAACAAGGGTTTTTTGCAATTATGTTTGTTGTTCCTTTGTTATTTATTTTTTCTAAAATCCGATTGCTGCATCGGAAAGGCCAGTTAAAAATACATAATATACTTTGTTATTTTCTTTAATTTAATCCCTTTTTTAGAATTTATTAGACAAAATTTAACTTTTATTTTACCGTGCCAATAAATATGATCATCACTGTATATATATATATATATATATATATATATATATATATATATATTGTTTTTAAAGCCAAAAACAATGCGGAGAGAGACCGGAAAAGATGAAGTAAAAAAGAAAAAGAAACATATGTAGACGAGTATAGTTGAGTAGGGGAGTGTCTAACCTTTATTTGACTATCATTCTTCACTTCAATGTATAGTTATTTATAACCAAGTTGCTGGTATGTCCGGTGTATGTAAAGTCCGTGGGTGGTGTGGAACTTTGACTAATTTCGAGAGAAAGGTACCTCTCTTTTTCAAGATAGAAGACAAATTAAATTAAAATAAATTACAGAAAAATATTTTCATCATACATATTATTATTATTATTATTATTATTATTATTGTTGTTGTTATTATTATTATTATTATTATTATTATTATTATTATTATTATTATTATTATTATTATTATTATTTGGTACTGCCCATGTTCAACGTTGCTTAACTTCGGCGACTTAACGAGAAATGCTAGAGATGAGGGATAGATTATTATTCAATAATAATAATACTAATAATAATACTAATAATAATAATAATAATAATAAGAAGAAGAAGAAGAAGAAGACGCAATATTGATGAAGCAGTATTAAGTTTGGGATAAGGAAATGAAGAATGATCCAATAGAAGCTGTGCTGTATTTTAACAATAAATCATTCACAATTACGATCTGACATTTTGTGTTTTAAAATTCTGAACCTTTCATTTAAGTCAAGGGAGATAAGTCAATTTGTCATGCTGAATTGGTTGCACAATTTTTCCACATTAAAACATACGATAAAACTTGATGATTTCATAAATTCTATTTTTACTTTTAACTATATTCAGCGTGATCATTTTCCACGGTTTTTTTTTTTAATTTATACTAATTTTGACATGACATGCAAGTACGTAATATCTTTATCTGAAATGCATTGATTTAAATCATCATAAATGTAAAAAAAAGCACCGATTTTATGTGTAAGTGTTGTTCTCGTGAGTAAAGCTTCCTATGTGCACTCATTTTTTCGTGACTGCAGTACAATCGG
The DNA here is from genome assembly GCF_053919585.1 of Euprymna scolopes. Taxonomy (NCBI): domain Eukaryota; kingdom Metazoa; phylum Mollusca; class Cephalopoda; order Sepiida; family Sepiolidae; genus Euprymna; species Euprymna scolopes. Next base: position 12,122,877 of record NC_136499.1, on the reverse strand, counting down.
GTAAGCTGCAATTTCACATCACGTTGGAGAGTGTACAGTATTATTACACATGGAACCAATTTAGGATTGTGGTCAACAAGGTAATCGTTGAAATTCTTTATCTTTAGAGGCGGAACCATCGCAGTTAATTTTATGAGAACGACTCTCAATTTTATAAGCTCACAGAAGAGAAATGAAAAAACTCGACAAGAGATATCTCCGTGTATCAAAAAAAGAAGACCTATCATCTTTACAACAGGCCTTTAATAATGCGAAATCATCACTCTAGCGCAGTATACCAAAAATGAAGAACCAATGGTGGTTGTATATTTCTGGAAGAATGAATAGGCTTTATTATAGAACAGATGCCAAAACAATACTCCACTTGATTACACAGAAATCTTCATTTCTCTTTCAACCATCGCGTATCTTCTTAAAGACCTAGTAAAGAAAAGTGATCCTAAAAATAGTTTAGCCACCTCTTTAAAGCGTAGTTTTACTCTCAGGATATTCTTTGCAACACATTGTTACGGGACATTTTCAATGTAGACTACAACCTGTCGATACTTGTCGATGTATACTGAAAATAGTTTTATATATTTATATTAATAAATTACTACTTACCAATGCCAAAAGCCACTCGCGAATGAGATTGGAAGTTGGATATTGGGCCAAACAACACGTTCCCACAAAATTTGTAAAGCAAATTATTTACCATCGGATGTTCTGATCAATAACTACGGGTCATTCATCGCTGAACATCTTATAAATACCGCTCCTGTGCCTACAAATTTAATGTTGAATTATTCTTTATTCTAAGTAAGTCACACTCTCGTTTTAATATAATCGTGAAGAAATTTACTCTGAATATCAAGGTTTTTTTTGGGGGGGGTGCTTAACTAGCAAAAATATGAGCTGTAACTTACTCCAAGTTCAGTAATCTAAAGTAATCGAATTCCTTCCATCCCACCCTTCGTTTTCAAGCCTCTTGTATTATTGTCTATTATCCAGTTGTCAATCCCATGAACTTTTATTCGTACGTGGCTTTTTGGCCTTAGTAAGCAGTGATTTATTGTTATACAAATATAGAACTACGAAGTGCCTCCAATATATTTCCTGACCCTTTTGTACAGGCATTCAAAATTGTCATATACACTTGAAAATTCAGTATGTTTTTTGTTATACATCTTATGGGATAACTGAACAGTTTTTATGATTTCAGGTTCAAATAAACAGCTACAGCAGGAATTGGAATCCACTCTACTAAAACCTGAGTGTCACAGCTGGTGAATTTCAAAAAATGCAACCTGGGCGTGAGGAGGACACTTTAGAAGAACGATACGCAATAAAATTCTGTTTTAAACTTGGAAACAATGTCACATGAACGTATGGAATGCTTTAAATTACTTTTGGAACACCGTGCATTATTTTTGGAGTGGCATAAGAGATTCAAGGAAGGCAGGGAGTATGAGGAACGATGAGAGATGTGGGAAGAATAATGGAAGTGAGAACACGAGAGTTGATTTGCCAAATAAAGAATAGCATGGGTAAGGACCGTCGTGTGTCTACAGAGACAATAAGTGCACAGTTTGATGCGGGTGTGGGAATTGTACGTACAATTATTCGTGGGGAACTGAAGATGCAGAAGATTTGCGCAAGGTTTGTCTCAGTGGTGCTCAGAGATGATCACAGACTATTTGACCAAGATGAGCATCAAGAGAGTTCCTCACCCTCTCTATATTCCAGATCTTGCTCTCTGTTATTTTTGGCTATTTCCTGAGCTCAATGAAAACTTTAGAGGTTGTTTTTATGAGATAATTGGGGAGATGAAAGAGGCTGTGACGAAGATAATTGACACGCTCACACATGAAGACTTCTGTGAGTTCTTTCAGGAGTTGTTGGAACGGTCAAGAAGTGCATCGCAGCGGAGGAGATTACTTCGAAATAGGACTAGAGTTTTATGTGTGTACTTTCAATAAAAGTGTCCATACGAAAAAAGTCTGGAAATTATTGAAGGCACCTCGTATCTTTCAGTTCATACAAAACAATTACCTACGACAAATGCATGCGCGTTTTTTTTTTTTCTTTACTTAAAAGTCTCCAGTTTATTATTTCGACCTTTTTTCACGGTGGCCTTTATTTAATTATTTCTGAAAAATAAAACAAGCAAACATTTTTTTTTCTAAAGTTTACTTTTATCCTGTTTTTTTTTTCTTTTCTCTCTCTTTTTAATTCGTTTATATTTCATTTATTTACCCTTCATTTATTTCTCTTTCTACTTCCTTATTTCTTTTTCACTTGAAAGTCCCTTCAAGAATCGGTAATTACTTCAAATCGCTTTGGTTTTCGTCGGTACTGAGGAACACACAGCGTTCATTCCGACTAATGACACCCAAGATAAGAACACAAATGTTTACAACATCACAATTACTAATTTAATTCGACGGATACGAAATCAAAGAATCGACGTGGTCGCCTCGGCATCCATTAAAAAGAAAAGATGCCTACAGGGCTATCACGATCAGTGGCGGCGAGAAGACCTCATAGGGTCCTATTAGATCCAAGATACGAAACATCCACTCGGGGATTAGTCTTAGTAAATAAACAAGCCAATGTGTTGCTCGTCAAAAAAATAAGAGATTTGTCCAATTTGACTCTAGTTCAACCTTTAATTGTTTCTACTAGCGTTCGCATCGCAATTTTGTTTCTATGCTTTATTCAAAATTACTAAAATAAAATTAATCGATACAAAAGAAGACAACCCCTCTCTCACTCTGTGTGTGTCTCTCTCTCTCGCTTTCTTTTTCTCTCACACTTTCTTTCATTGCGTGACAATCTCTTTCACACTCGTAAAGAAACGACAATCGATAAGTAAAAGAAAGCAAAACTAACCGAGTAAAAAAAGAAGACAAAACTAATCAAAAAAGTAAAAGAAGATAAAACTAATCGACTAGTAAAAGGAGAAAAACCTAATCGAGTGAAAGAAAAAAATATTCGATGCCTAAAACAATACAAAATTAATTGAAAAGTAAAAGAAGACAAAACTAATCGAAAATTGAAAGAGAATAAAACTAATCGAAAAGTAAAAGAAAAAAACTAATCGAAAATTGAAAGAAAACATAACTAATCGAATAGTGAAAGGAGAAAAAACTTGCCGAGTGAAAGAAAAAACTACTCGATACCTAAAACATAACAAAATTAATCGAATGAGTGAAAAAAGACAAAACTAATCGAAAAGTGAAAGAGAGCAAAACTACTCGAAAAGTAAAAGGAGACAAAAGTAATCGAAAAGTGAAAGAAGACAAAACTAATTGAAAAGTAAAAGAAGACAAAACTAATCGAAAAATGAAACAGAACAAAACTAATCGCAAAGTGAAAGAAGACAAAACTAATCGAAAAATGAAGGAGAAAAACTGATCAAAAAGTAAAAGAAAACAAAACTAATCGAAAAGTAAAAAAGACTCAGCAATCGAAAAGTAAAAGAAAATCTAATCGATGAGTAAAAAAAGAAAAAGTAATCGCTAAGTAATAGATGAAAAAAATAGTTATTAAATATAATAATATAAAAAAGTCTCGTCTTTTGTTTATAGACTAGTTTTGTCTTTTTTATTTACACATTAGTTTGCCCTTCTTTTACTTTATCGATTAGTTCTGTCTGCTTTTTATTTTTTGATTAATTTTGTATTTTTTACATTTCGGTTAGTTTGGTCTGCTTTTATTTATTGATTAATTTTGTCTTTTTTCTTATCGATCAATGATTTTACTTTTTCGATTTTTTCTATCTTCATTTGCTTATTGATTAGATTTGTCTGTTTTTATTACATCGATTAGTGTAATGTTTTCCGGAAATCAATATGTTTAAGCTTCAGTCGTACAGTAGACAAAGAATAGAAAATAACTTCAACTCGCTATTTCTTCGTAATCAACTGTATTTATTTCCTCATTCTTACAACCGGGATGTTACCCACGTAGTCGTCTTCTCGAACGTGCTCACAAACGTCATTCACACCTCTATCATGATCTCGAACGTTGTTCTCGTCTCTAACATGATCTCCATTTTAAAGTCTTTATTTTCCCTGCGAGTGACATCATTTCGCAGGCATTTGCATACGCCTATCCGCATTATGTTATACTTCTTCACATGCTGAAAAAAATTCTTCACGGGAATTTAAAATCTCTTTTTAAAATAAATAAAAAGGAATTCCAACGTATTTCTCAAAATATTTTTTAAAAAATAATGTTCTAGCACGTTGAAAGAGGAAAAACTCACTTTACTGTTTCAACAGCAAGAATATTGTTTTTAGGGTTGTTGTTGTTGTTGTTGTTATTGTTGTTGTTGTTGTTGTTGTTGTTGTTTTTTATTTTTCAAATTGTCTGTTCAGTGCCGAAAAATTTCAGTCTTGCTGTTTACAACCAATATGTTATAAAAATCAAGACTAGATTGACGTATCATTGGATAGCTATAGATATTGTATTGCATCTTTAAATTCACAAAACTGAAACGAGATATTTTTATTTTAGCAATAAAGTTAGTTTATTTCTATAGAAAGTCTTAATGACAGGCATGTTACACTGTTCATTGTACACCCAGATCCGTTTGTTCCGTTTTATAAGCACCAGACACGGCTCTGAAAAGCAAATAACTTCTATAATTGAACCTATAATAGTAAATAGCTTCTATAATTGAACCTATATTAGTAAATAGCTTCTATAATTGAACCTATAATAGTAAATAGCTTCTATAATTGAACCTATATTAGTAAATAGCTTCTATAATTGAACCTATAATAGTAAATAGCTTCTATAATTGAACATATATTAGTAAATAGCTTCTATAATTGAACCTATAATAGTAAATAACTTCTATAATTGAACCTATAATAGTAAATAGCTTCTATAATTGAACCTATAATAGTAAATAACTTCTATAATTGAACCTATAATAGTAAATAACTCCTATAATTGAACCTATAATAGTAAATATTGAACCTATAATAGTAAATAACTTCTATAATTGAACCTATAATGGTAAATATTGAACCTATAATAGTAAATATTGAACATATAATAGTAAATAACTTCTATAACTGAACCTGTAATAGTAAATATTGAACCTATAATAGTAAATATTGAACCTATAATAGTAAGTAACTTCTATCATTGAACCTATAATAGTAAAAATTGAACCTATAATAGTAAATATTGAACCTATAATAGTAAAAAACTTCTTTAGTTGAACCTATGATAGTAAATATTGAACCTATAATAGTAAATATTGAACCTATAATAGTAAATAATATATATATATATATATATATATGAGAACAAATACTTAATAAAGCACGTGAAAACACTTTAAGAAGAGTTAAAAAAACTTAGTTAATTTTCAAAAAGGAAACACAAATTAAGTGTAATTAATTATTTGTTCTTATTATAAGCTCTATTATCTATTTAGTTTTATTGAGCTTTTACATCTGGTTAGGATTACTTTATAAATATTAGGTCTTTAATATTTATAATCTATATATCTATAAAAGAAAAGTTTCTGTCTGTCTGTCTGTGTGTCTGTCTGTGTACATTTACCTACACAATATCTCTGTCAATTTTTAGTCTATTAACTCTAAATTTGATATGGAGGGTACTGAGATTTGGGATAATCTTTGTAATCGGTTTTCGACCATAAATTTGGCTGTTAAGGGGTTAAAATTCAACAATTTGACCTTTGAGAACTCTACCAGACTCCTCCGCTTTTTTCGCCGATATTGTTGAAAGTCATCCCCTCTTTTCGATTGTCCAGCTTTAATTTAAACCTACGTCACTTCCGGCTTGGCGGTGGTCGTAACAGCAAAGACGTCACGTTTTTACCCATTCTTTTCCTCCTTCGCGGTACGGGTTCAAGCCTGCCTTCCTACTACCATTTTTTTTTTTTTGCTCAACATACACCTCCAAACACCCGGGCAACGCCGGGCTGAAATGCTAAAGTTTGCAATTTTGTATTATCTTGGTAAATTTCTTCAGAATTCTTATTTCATTATATATATATATATATATATATATATATATATATATATATATATATATATATATATATATATATATATATATATTCCGAAACCTGAATATCTCCCCCATAAAAAGCATGACCTCATGTAGAACTTTATCCTTATTGGGAGGAAAGTAAATAGAGACTCCGTTTTAAGTAAAGTACCCAATAACTAAAACTACGGAGAGCTCTATGGCAGTGTTTGAACATTCCTTCCAGAGGAAGAATACTCCAACAGGCTTGCTGTCCCTCCCACATTTTTGTCACTGAGTTGAAGGTCTGAGCGTAGGTAGCGATAAACGGCTTCTTGTAAGCAGCTTCGTAATTTTATTTTATTTTATTTTTGTAGTTATTGTTTTGTTTTTTGTTCCGAATATGAGAGGGTTTCTTAGTTCTCTCCATCTGCAAGAACTTAGACACTAGGGTTGGAAAGTGGGATTGAGAAGTCCGTGCCCCCGAGGAGGGGCACTCTGACCTGCAAAATGTGCCTGAGCAACCCCGTCGGCATTCCCAGCTAGGGGGAGGTGTCAAGCGGTTACTAATAAACTAACTCTTTCTTAAAAAGAAAGAAGGCAAAGCTTGGGAGGGTGGACCTCCTAGAACTGCATAGAACTAAACTCCCATCGCAAAATCAACAGAGCCAGAATCATTACAGGAATGGTCTAATCTCTGTTGGGAGAGATTGTCTTTCTTATTATCTTACTAGCTGGCAGCCGGCGTTCCCGGTCATACAATACGCATAAACATGATATTGTAATTTATGCAGATTGCGTATTTATTATTATAGAATCAATACTCTATTGATTATTATATATTACGAGCAGTGGCGTATCTAGGGTATGGCAGGCATGGCCTGTGACATGGGCGCCACTCTGACATGGGCGCAAAAATTAAAATTAGTAGTTAGGTATATATCTAAGGTATAAATTATTAAGAAGGGGCGCACATTCAAACTTTGCCATGGGCGCCATTTTACATAGGTACGCCACTGATTACGAGGAATATTTTGCCCGTTGGACTAATTCGCAATTTTTTTTTTTTTTTTTAAAGTAATAATTATAATGACGTTCTTTAAATTTTGTCTCATTAATAAGAAAACATTAAAATAAAATAGTGAGGTACACCGGGGCTTGTACAGGGAATTATTCGATCCGTAGTCGAATGCTCTACAACTAATCTATATCTCCAAATTATGATAAATCTGTTATTTAAAAAGAAATGGTTTGTTGAGATTTTATTATCTCCCCTGGCCGGTGTAACATAAAATATTTTCTTTTATTTTTTTTTATTTTTTATCTATAAGAGAGAAAAGCTACATTAAGATGGAATTTTTTCGATTTTCGATCCTTATCGGATGAATTTTTGTACAAAACATATCTAAGAACACTGTCAGACAATTACTTTTGTGTGAAATTTGCACAAGAGAAGTTCAGCCGTTTTAGAACCTATAAGGAAGAAACCCACAAACACACACGCAAAGTGACTTTTATAAAATAGTAGAAATAGAGATAAAGATGTTATTTATTTTTTTAACCATTTTTACTCCATCAAGCGGCACACATGTTTCACATGGACAGCGCCAGCTGATTGGCTGACCCAGTTCTGTCCGTCTACTTCCGAATCCGCTGTCTCCTCTTCGCCCTCGCTCACTGAATTATCAGAACTAACATATAAGGGTCACATGATATGCTGTTTGATATGCGGCCGTAGGCACCGGTCCGGGCATTGAATCAATTTAATTTCAGGGTTCACCGCTGGGTCAGTTTCTTTGCCGGCTCTAGTAGACCCTTATAATAACTAACTCGCTTGCAACCCTAGCTCGCTAAACGGTCTGAATGCAAGATATTTTAAATTCATTTTCGAACTTTTTAAACATCGAACGTTGAATATTATTTATTTCCTCATCTCTAGTATTTCTTGTTAAGTCATCGAAGATAAGCAGCAGCAGCGGTAAACATGGCGCCAAATAAGTGTGGTGTCGTGACACAGTAGTAAAAAGAGAAAATCAAGTCGAGGTTGGTTTAAGAAACAAATGTATTTAACATCACAGGTACAAAGGTAAGAAACAAGTATAACTGGCTTGCACGCAGCTAGTCAGTGGTAATACTGTCGCTTCTTTAATCACTGTAGATATTACTGGCACTATATATAGTGAGAACCGGTGTAATTCCCTTGTGTTAAAAAGACCGATTAAATAATAAGTAACCACTTTGGGTTTGTATTCCTGTACACATAGATTCGAAAAAGTTGTCAAAAAACAAATATATAACAAATAAATGTTATCAAAGGCAAGATAAGTTACTTTTCTACCTAACTGGATATGTTTTTAATGTTTTTATTGATTTTAACATGTTTATTCAGCTCGAAAAACATACAGTGTTTACCGATGTATTGGAAACTTTAAAATGGCGCCTGAATCTCTCTTTGACAGGTTAAGTTTGGGAAAAGAAGTTAAAAATAAAAGATATGCAAATGCTGTTAAAAACACACCGAACATATGTCATCCTATGTCACGGTAACATATATTGAGCGAGTTTTGACCGTATTTTGTCTAGCTTTTTATTTATAACTCCATTTCCCAAACTTACCGTGTCAAAGAGAGATTCGGGCGCCATTCCAATGTCACTCCGAAGAGATTTAATAATAAAGAAGCTACAGAACCAAGAAATTGTAGATTTTCGTGATCGCTTATGGAATACAATAAAAGCGCCCGAGAGCTCAATCGATGAAAATAGAAACTGCAATGAGACTCATTCAATGAATAAATAAAAACAAAAACTGTATTTTACATAAATGTATGATTTCTGTACATGATAACTTAGGTAATAAATACCTAACAAGTAAGAGTATATTTAATTTATTTTTAATGATTTTGTTCCTGGTAATAATATTTAACAATTCTTACTTGCAATGTATCGTAAACTCAACTTGAAGTATCATATATATATAGTATATGAAGTATATGAAGTATCATATATATATATATATATATATATATATAGTATATGAAGTATATGAAGTATCATATAGCAATGAATTTCATTTACTATTTCTTAATTCTTAGAAAATTAAAGTTAACTGCAGCACATCTTTTTTATCACGAAACTTGAACAGCATCCTCTAATTTGAACGAAGCGGAAGTTCAAATTATAGGAGTTATACTATATATATATATATATATATATATATATATATATATATATATATATATATATATATAATTATATATATATATATATAATTATATATATATATATATATATATATATATATATATATATATATTCAGAATGTGAGAGCTTATATATAATTATTTCCACAGCCCAAAGATTCTGAATATTCTATAACAAAAATGGCTCGTTAGGTTAACTCTGCTGGGTGGCGTCGTCCTTTCGAGTTCAAAATCCCTACTTGTGGAACATCGGCTTGGGGGTCAACTGGTTGGATGACGACCACGCCCCTTATCGAGATTAAATAGATCTATTCCACAGCTTGATTTCGTCGCGGTCTGCTTGATCTGTGTTGGTTAATAGAATTTGCTCAGTTGGTAGAGTGTTTGCCTCGCATGCAGGATGCACAGGTTTCAAATCCCGAGTGTGGATATGTCTGATGATGAGCCCAAACGAGGGAGAAACTCGAGTCTTAGACTTCCGGTTCATTGGCTGCTGTGGCTCTTGTTGGCTGCGGCGTTCTTTGGGCTGTGGAAATCATTATATATATATATATATATATATATATATATATATATATATATATATATATATATATATATATATATATATATTACAACAGAAAAATGCGAGCATGAAAAGTAATATGGTTAAGCTTAAACATGGAAAAGTAAAGGACTAGTTGTTAAAACTGGAAAAGAAAAGGACAATATATTCTAGTAAAAAATATAGTAAATTTATAACTTAAAATATTGCAGCATTAAGAATAGAATTATATAATGTTATACCTTGAATGTTAAAAAAAATTCTTAATTCTTCAATATTTTAAGTTTAATATATTTTTACTATATCTTGTCCTTTTCCTTTCCAGTTTTAATAACTAGTCCTTTACTTTTCCATGTTTAAACTTAACCATATAACTTTTCATGCTCACATTTTTCTATTGCAATCCATGATTTTTCCACGCTTCCAATAAATTCATTTATTCTTTGTTTAATTTCAGTATTATTTTTTTGATTTATAAACATAACATACACATATGTAATAACAATGTACGGCATTCGTCTGCTTCAATAAAATCCCCCAATTATCTCCCTTTCATTCTTTCATTCTGTCTGTTTCACTTTTCGCAACAGTAGCGAATTAGTAGTAACACCTGTTGCTGAAGCGACGTGGTTGCTATGGAAAACAGCCATAAAAAAACGTTACTCACCTCCTTACGTTTTTTTTTTACGATTTTGAACACGAGTAAAATCATCATAACTTTGGTTTTACTCAAAGAAATTTTTTTTTCACAATATAGCTGAGAAAGTAAACTATCACCTAACCATATATTCAAACACGGTATTGTTTGAATGATAAAATCATGTTTAGACATTAGATCACTGATGTTAAGCCTAATCAGTACAAAAATGGGTTGCCATTTCGGAATACCAGGTGCTGTATATCATCTCTGTTCATTTAAGCATTGTTTCTTGATATTTCCATTTTGCTGAAATCAAGCAGTGTTGACTCGGGGAGTGTAATTTGGGATAGCGCAACTCTTACTTTGTTCGTTTTCGTATAGGAAAAACTCAGTTTTTTTTGTGAATGTGTCGAATTATAAACAAACCTTATTTAAACATGTGCATGCTTGGAGTACTTTTTTTCTATTTCTATTTATAGCTGTTGGGATAGTTTAGTATATTTATTATTTTTTATTGTTTAATTTATTTTATTCTGTCCATAACGTTGTTTGGTATTTCACTTCTACAGATTAATAAGTTTAGGGGTTTTTGGAAGAGTAAACTGTCAAAATTCTCATTCATACATAGTTTACATGGGACATCTAAATTTCTACGAGTACTGGTCTCTCATACTATTTTCCAAAATAAGTTATTGTTGAACGTTCTTTTTCTTTAAACTCTCAGAAATTGGATCACGAATGCTGTTTTTATTGGGCAATTTTATTGTATGTTCTTCTATGGTTGTAATATCTGGTTTTAAAGTCTAGAGCGGTTATACTTACGCTGTGCTTCTTGTTATTCGGGCTTCCTTTAGCAAACAGTGTAGCTTAGTAAATGCTATATACTGGGTGTGTATGGGGAGTGTAATGATCATTATATAGTAGCGGTCTATATATAAACGTATATCTAAAACGGGTGTGTGTATTATATATATATATATATATATATATATATACTCAGTTTCTTTAAATGTGTATGTAATATATCGCTCATGACTGTATTGTTATACGAGCCATATCATCTAGTGAGTGTATATACGGACATTCATACGTGTCTATGTGATGTATGTATAATTTGTTCTCTTAACTGTGTATATAAAATACATACTTCTGTTCATCTTCTACGTGGATGTGTGCGTGCGTTTGTTACACATAAAATTACAGTTCATAAAACGTAATTACATCCTTGCTGCTCTGTAACGGACTACTATTCACAGGATAGTTCACGTAACGGAACAAATAAACGTGCGAGAAACAGTTTTTTAACAAAAACATAACCTTCTGTCGCTGTTCCTTTTCTCCGACGGTTTGCACTTGTCTGTAAAATGCATAAAGAAGATATTTTCCTCCAAAGGAACACTGTGACACTCTGGTTATATTATATATAATTTTATTCCTACTGGTTTGTGACTACCTTCGGAGGTCGCAATATCACCATTGGTTTCTATATCTTTCTATTAAAGCGTTCCTTCAAGCTCCCAGAAACAGGAGACAAATTTCCCCGAGCTAATATATCTGGCGGCTCGAACTCAACTCACTATGTCTTGGACTCCAACTTTCTGACTGGCTGATTAACTGTCTGTCTGTCTGTCTGTCTGTTTGTCTGTCTGCTGTCTGCATATAACAAAGCCGTCGTTTCTGTTTACATCACTCTTACATCAAAGGTCCAATCGTACTGATATTGTTAACTTTAAATATCATTATTTTTCTAAATTCCAAACTTTTTTTGTTTCAAATATTTCCTTTAAATTAACTTGAACATATTTGACCCATCGCAAATTCCAAATCTGTTATGGTTTTAAATTCTTTTGCTTACGAAATATGTTATATGTATATTTAAATTATTATATTTATATATTACTCATTATATTTATATATTAATTATTATATTTATATATTAAATATTATATCTATATATTAAATAAGTTTGTAGATTAGTTCGATCGATCCATCAATACCTGCATTTTTATGGAAACACTATAAAGCTAACCTGTACACCTAAAAGAATTCCAAACATGAGCGCTCTTGTCTGAAAGGCGCTAATATGTAACAGAAAGAGTGCTTTTGGTTTGTCATTTATTTTGTAGTAGATAATGTGCACGAGTTCTACAATTATAACTTTTCCTTTTTATTAAATTTCTTATTTCTATTCACGTGATTGCTATTAGGGCTTGGGTTATTATTATTTCTGGTGGTTATAATTTTGTTCTTAGTAGTGTTTCCTTTGTTATAATTTCTAACTTTTCGCGGCAACTGGAGAATAGGTTTAGGTTATTTTATAATAAGTTAGGTATGAGGAAATATATATATATATATATATATATATATATATATATATACATATATATATATATATATATATATATATATATATATTAGTGATGGGATGATTCCAAAATTTTTCCCGATTCCGATACAATTACCGATTCTGATCTAAATTTCCGATTCCGATTCTAATAACAAAAACGCCCGAAAAAGCACTATAGAATGAGTTCATTAAATGGCGTCGATTTAAATCTGTTTAAGAAATGTTCCGACATTTGGGGCTTTACTTATCGCAGAGAACAATAAGTTTAAGATATAAATATACCAAATTTATTATTTAAAAATCAACTAACAATTTGTTTATATCAGTTTCTTTCTCTTTCTTTTTTATAATTTTGTGAAACAAAATCTATAAATAACAGATATGTTTTTTTTTATTTGTATCTCACCGATAATTTATATACAAAATACGAATTTAGGAAAACTCGTCCACTTTTGGTAGGTAGGAAAACTGGTCCATTATTGAATAAATATAGATTGAAAACACATTTTATGACTGTTTTTGAAAGCGATATTGTTTTCAATAGAGAATACACATCACATAATATTTTTTAAATATTTTTAATTTTTTTTTTACTGTTGTTTAAAAAAATAAAATGCATTTTTCTGTATTTTCCACTTAGCTTTGTAAGGTTTTAGTGGTTCAGCTTATTTTAAATAGTTTATTTAGTTAAAAAGAAAAAAAAAACAAGTAATATCGAGAGTTACTTTTGAACAAAAAATGTCCAACATGAGAGGATCACGTTTAGGAGTCTCGATAATCGCTAAAAAATAAAAAATAAATAAAGAAAATACTGAGGTAGATATATTTTAAAAACGCCCCCTCCAAAAGAAAATGAATTTGTATTTTTAGGTAATGTCCAAGATCACTGCTCGGAATAAAATCAAGATATCGGAAGTAGATACGGTTGATTATGTAACGAAACCGAACGGAAGAAACGAAAAACGAAACCATATATATATTTAAAATAAAATTGCTTCTTGTGTTATTTCGAAACAAAAAAGGCAACACTTCTTGTATTATCAAACAATAAAACAAATATTTAATATAGAAAAATTAATTTAGTTTTAACACTTTTTGTGTTCACGAAACAACAAAAGGCACTTCTGCAGTATGGGTATGGCGGTCATCTTTTCTTGGTGCGTTTCACTAAACTGTCGCCAGGTGGCGCTTCTCGGTCAAAAATATTTAAAGTATTAAATTGTGGTTGACACTTCAAAGTTGCTTTAATTAAAAAAATGTTTCACTAAATTATTTATTTGTTCGAAAAAAAAGCTATTTTACTTCATAAAAATTCGATGTTGCTTTCATTACAAAATTGTTTTATTAAGATTTTATTTTTTACGCATACTTTTAAATAAATGCTTTTACAATTATATATTGATATGTTTTTATACAATAAATGCTTTTACAAATATATATTGATATGTTTTATACAATAAATGTTTTTACGATTATATATTGATATGTTTTTATGCAATAAATGTTTTAACAATTATATATTGGTATGTTTTTATACAATAAATGTTTTACAATTATATATTGATATGTTTTTATACAATAAATGTTTTTACAAATATATTGATATGTTTTTATACAATAAATGCTTTTACAATTATATATTGATATGTTTTATACAATAAATGCTTTTACAATTATATATTGATATGTCTTTATGCAATAAATGTTTTTTACGATTATATATTGATATGTTTTTATACAATACAATGTTTTTACAAATATATATTGATATGTTTTTATACAATAAATGTTTTTACAATTATATATTGATATGTTTTTATACAATATATGTTTTTACAATTATATATTGATATGTTTTTATACAATAAATGTTTTTACAATTATATATTGATATGTTTTAATACAATAAATGTTTTTACAAATATATATTGATATGTTTTTATGCAATAAATGTTTTACAATTATATATTGATATGTTTTTATACAATAAATGTTTTTTACAATTATATATTGATAAGTTTTTTATACAATTATTTTTTTACAATTATATATTGATATGTTTTTATGCAATAAATGTTTTTACAATTATATATTCATGTTTTTTATACAATAAATGCTGTACAATTATATATTGATACGTTTTTTATGCAATAAATATTTTACAATTATATTTTGATATGTTTTTATACAATACAATGTTTTTACAATTATATATTGATATGTTTTTATACAATACAATGTTTTTACAATTATATTTTGATATGTTTTTATACAATAAATGTTTTTACAATTATATATTGATATGTTTTTATACAATAAATGTTTTACAATTATATATTGATACGTTTTTTATACAATAATTTTTTTACAATTATATATTGATATGTTTTTTATACAATAAATGCTTTTACAATTATATATTGATATGCTTTTATACAATAAATGTTTTACAATTATATATTGATATGTTTTTATACAATAATTTTGTTTTTATAATTATATATTGATACGTTTTTTATACAATTATTTTTTTTTACAATTACATATTGAAATGTTTTTATGCAATAAATGTTTTTACAATTATATATTCATGTTTTTTATACAATAAATGTTTTACAATTATATATTGATGCGTGTTTTATGCAATAAATGTTTTACAATTATATTTTGATATGTTTTTATACAATACAATGTTTTTACAATTATATATTGGTATGTTTTTATACAATACAATATTTTCACAATTATATATCCATATGTTGATTATATAATAAATGTTTTTATGATTATATATTGATATGTTTTTTATACAATAAATGTTTTTACAATTATATATTGATATGTTTTTATACAATAAATGTTTTACATTTATATATTGATATGTTTTTATGCAATAAATTTTTTACAATTATATATTGATATGTTTTTATACAATAAATGCTTTTACAATTATACATTGAATACGTTTTTATACAATAAATTTTTGTACAATTATATATTGATATGTTCTTATACAATAAATGTTTTTACAATTATATATTGATATGTTTTTATACAATAAATATTTTCACAATTATATATTCATATGTTGATTATACAATAAATGTTTTTATGATTATATATCCATATGTTTTTTATACAATAAATGTTTTTAAAATTATATATTGATACGTTTTTATATAATAAATGTTTTTACAATTATATATTGATACGTTTTTTATACAATAAATGTTTTACCATTTCATATTGACACGTTTTTTATAGAATAAATGTTTTACAATTATATATTGATACGTTTTTATACAATAAATGTTTTACAATTATATATTGACATGTTTTTATACAATAAATGTTTTTACAATTATATATTGATATGTTTTAATACAATAAATGTTTTTACAAATATATATTGATATGTTTTTATACAATAAATGTTTTACAATTATATATTGATATGTTTTTATACAATAAATATTTTTACAATTATATATTGATAAGTTTTTATACAATTATTTGTTTTTACAATTATATATTGATATGTTTTATGCAATAAATGTTTTTACAATTATATATTCATGTTTTTTATACAATAAATGTTTTACAATTATATATTGATACGTTTTT
>NC_136499.1:12086528-12101528 GCF_053919585.1 Euprymna scolopes | reverse complement strand
CCAAGTTTCCTTGCTCTACTGCTATGGGAAGTGGGTCAGAGGCATTACTTATTGCACGCCCCTCGTATGTTTGAATTCCTTTTTATAAATGTAATTATGAGTAAATAATAGAATACTTTTAATCTTTAAAACCCATGAAACAACGAAATGTTTATTTATTACGCAGAAACAACTTTTCCTTTGAATTAATTCTTGTTTTTTATTAATTATTAGGTGGACGCCCAGCGTTGCCTTTGCGTACAATACGCTTAAACATGATATTTTAATTTATGCAGATTGCGTATGAATTATTAAATAATCAATCCGCTATTGATTATTATATATTATGAGAAATAATTTGTCCGGTGGACTAATTCGAAAAAAAAAATAATAAATAAAAAATAGTAATGTCGTTCATCAAATTCCATCTGTGTTTGTTTACAATAACACGTCAGCTGATAATTTGGCTTGGCGACGAATACTGCCCTGGAAAATCACTTCTGATTAATGTTTTTTAAGATATGCAGACGAAGAAATGATGTGCGGCGATTTTACATGGTACCTCTTCTTTTATCCTAAATTGAATTCATTAATAAGAAAAAAAATTAAATAAAATGGTGAGGGACATTCGGGCTTGAACAGGAGGATCATTCGAGTTACATCCTCGGATGATAATATATCTGGTTTATTTAAATAAATAATTTGCTGAGATTTTATTATTTCCCTTGGCCGGTGTAACATAAAATATGTCCTGTAAAAATTTATTCATTTATTATTTATAAGAGAGAAAGGCCTATTTTTTTCTATTAATCGAATATTTAATGAACTCAGAAATATAATAGCATAAAATAAAAGAAAGCATTTAAAACGATTGTTATGCATGACGTCATTATGTTTAGGAAGAAACTCAAGCGAAACTAGAAAATGACGACCAGTGCAAACAAGATGGATTTTCCATTGAACTAGGACTAACCTCTCTGCTGGGAATTGCTCTAATGTAGCTTTTTTTGTTGTCATTTCACGACTTCAGCTTTATGCCCGGCTCAATTTTAGCGAATAATGAAATAAACCGATTTTATAACTATTTGATGTTCTCATCGTGATAGACAAATTAGAAGCGCTCTTTGACAGAAAGATTTCAAAGTTAAAGGTCACACGGTTACCCGACTGGGCCTTTTGACCGTCGACACCCTCCCCCAACACAGACCACTTCAAGCGAACCTGTAATCGTCGACAATAGTAAACACGACAGCAAAATACTAATAACTGCGTTTCTATTTTTGACCTAAAAAAAAAACTAAACTTTTCTATGGAGTAAAAATAACAAAAACAATTTTCACACCAATTTAGATCCATCCTCTTCAAATTCTAAACTAAAAAAAATATATTTCTCATAAATATACTGAACGTAAGTTGTTTTTTTACGAAGGAATCACTGCTTATTAAAGCCTGAAGGCCACTCGAGGATAGGGGTTACTGAGTATACAGTAATCGTTCAGAGAATAGCGTAACTTATAAACGTGTTTTATACGTATTTTACTTTAAAATTCACCAACGCTTCTATCATGGAAAACACAACTCTGACTTTATAACGAACTTTTTTTTTCTTGATTTGAATTTCAATTTTCAAAAAGTTGCATAATATCTATTTTTTAACAACAAACAACTTATATGTTTTTATATTATTTTTTAATGATTTTTATTAATTTTTAGTTCAAATGAAATTAAATATTTAGATTTTTTTTTTTTTAGATCATAAACCAATGATACCAAATAAATATTTCTGTATTAGGTTTAAAGCGATCGGCATTTCGGCACCTTCCGGCGTTCTTCGTAAACCGCCCTGACGATTACGACGATAGCACTGTCTTTATCCTGCATAATTATATAGTCAAACATATCATCTTGTTCTATGAGATATGTCTTTGTAAGAAGCATTCATGTTTGTGCATTTATCGACAATTTTTGAAACAAATCTGATTTTGTTAAGCATCGTTTTATTTGAAAATAATAACGTATGTATAGTCATCATATATGCTTTCGTTAATCTGTGCAGAAACAATACTAGCTTTCTGTTCTAAAATTCATCAAACATTGATGTTATTGTTTTATTATTGGAATCCCTTGAAATGAGTAATTTCTACATTTATTTATTTGCTGATTGTTATCCTCATCTTCATAGTTACTGTTCCACGACGTTTTGGCCAACTATTCCCCTGGCATTCGTCAAATGGTTAACTGCGACGAAATAGGAATGCTGAGTCTCTTAATTTTATCCTCAGTAATTACTGCCTTCCATAGTTGTTGTCGACTCACCACGTTTTGGCCAACTAATCATCTGGCCTGCTTTGAAAAGAACTGAAGCCGCTACCTTCGGACAATGCTCACCTAGAACCGTAGAGATTCAACGCCTCTATCCAATATGAAACGGGCCCTGAATTACTGAGAATACAGTTAAGAGACTCAGAATTCCTATCCTGTTACGGTTAACACCCTAACCAAGGCCAGAGGAATAGTTGACCGAAACGTCGTAAAACAGCAACTATGCAAGTGAAGATAACAGTCGGCAAATAAATAAATAAATAAATATTGACGCTATTCTTTTGTTTATTTTTTCTTTGCGTTTCTTTTTGCAAAACTCAATTATGTTCTGCAAAGTTAAAAACAAAACACCCATTTTCTTCTGCAAAATACCCAAATAAAACGCTATGAATAAATATAAAAAGGTGAAATATAAAAATATGAACTAAACACAAGTGTCTGCAGTTCACCAGAGCATTCAACATTAAAATATCTATGTAGAACAGGCAGAGGGATGCAACATTTCGTCGATGGGACAGAGGCTGAAGCTTTAATGCCAGTTCAGAGTCTATCAGATTGGCGACTCTCTTTTGAACTTGTCTAGGAGCGAGAGACTACTAGAAGATGCACCAGCCCAAATATGACAGCAATACTCCATACATGGGCGAATGGTGGCCTTATAGAGGTACAGGATACTTTCGGGTGTTAGTAGTTTTCTAGCACGGTAGAGAGAGCCCACCTTTCTTCGCAGCGGTCCTGGCAATGCTTTCAATGTAATTGTTCCAACTCATGTTTCCTGTGAACGTTAGGCCAAGGAGTTTGAAAGATGTACTCTCAGATAAAGAGTCACTGGCCATTGCTATTGGTGGCAGAGAAGGTTTCTTGTAATTATTGAAGGAAACTAGTTTAGTCTTGGCAGCATTGAATGTGACCATCCATTTTTCCTCCATTCCATTACAGATTGGAGGTCATCCTCTAATGTTTTTGCCATTACTTTAGATATGTGTTTGTTTGTTTTCCTGTCGTGCCTGTTATAGAGTGTGGTGTCATCAGCATATATGCCCATCTCAGAGGCAATTTTGTCGGGGAGGTCATTTATGAATATTAGGAACAATAGGGGTCCAAAGATAGACCCTTGAGGCACTCCCGCATTTATATCGTATTGTTTAGATGTACGACCGTCGAGGACAACCTGGATTTTTCTCTTATCTAAGAAGGATTTAATTATGTTAAGTAATTTACCAGTGATACCGTAAGATCTAATTTTCCTCAGAAACCCTTCATGCCATACCCTGTCAAAAGCTTTAGATATATCTAGAGCTACCGCTCTGCCCTACCCCACTTGGTCCAGTGAATGGTATATACGTTCAGAGATTACAGTGAGGATGTCTGCTGTGGAAGGGCTTGTCTAAATCCATATTGTTTGTCAGTCAGAAGTTTAGCATCTGTAAGGTGATGGACTAGAGCATGGTTAATTATGGTCTCAAATATTTTGGCGAAAAGTGGGAGGAGGCTAATGAGCGATAATTTGATGGGTCAGTTCTTTCGCCAGACTTCTTGAATACTGGTACCACAGAAGTAGTTTTCCAACAGCCCGGAAAGCAAGATTCATTAAGGCATTTGTTGTAGAGTTTGGAGAGAACTGGATCTACTTTGGCTAAGCACTTTTTTAATAGCACAGCTGGGATGAGATCGGGTCCACATGCTTTTGAAGTGTCAAGGTTTTTTATGATAGCATGCACCTGAGTAGGGGCGATTTCATATCGTCTAGCATGGCGTCTCTCCGCAAAGGAAAGTCAGGTAGTGGGTGGTTGGAAGGGTTCAGTGTAGAGTTTGAGGCAAACCGACTAGCAAGCATGTTAGCCTTGTCGGTTGCTGAGCAAATAACCTTGTGATTGTGGGATAGTGGGGGAATTGTTGATTGCCCATTATTTACTACACTGTTGTAGATTTTCCAGAAGTCCCGAGATCCTAATTTTTGTGCTTCGATGCGTTTTTAGTGGTTTTAGTAAATTTTCTCTTAGCTGTCGTTATTTCTTTCTTAACGTTACTTCTAGCTTCTATATACTTCAGTCTGTTTAAACTGGACTTATGTCGCTTAAATCTGATGTATGCATGCAGCCTTTGAGCAATTGCAGTTGAGCAAGTCAAAGTAAACCATTGGGGAGAGTGAAGCTTAGTGTAAAATTTCCGCATGGGAACATGTGCTTTAATTGCAGTTTTGAACCATTCGGTGGTCTCATTTGCGCACTATTCAACAGGAAGAGAAAAAATATTTCCCCATGAGGCATCTCTGATAAGATCTCTGATGGCTTCCCAGTCAGCCTTTTTATAATATCTCGTTGTTTTGAGCAATGGCTCTTCAGCTTTGGGTCTAGAGTTTAGGGCGATTTCGACTATTATCACTGCATGATCAGCGTTCCCGAGTGGGCTGTCAGCATTTGTTATGCAATCATCGGGAACTGTGGTCAGAAACAGATCTAAAAGTGATGCGTGTTGTTCTTGCTTGTCAGGGAAACGGGTTGGAAACGTAACCATTTGTGATAGGGAATGAGATATAGCAAAACTATGTATTGTGCTGCCCGCTGCATCTGTGTGAGTAGAGAATCCTAGCCAATTTTTTCTGGTGGACATTAAAGTCACCAAATACATGTACTTGTGTTCTAGTGTCGAGGGAGAGTGCTGTGTCTATGCTGTCAGAGACTTTGTTTATTATGATGCAGTCGTGGGTCGAGGGAGAGCGGCAGAGAAAATAAAAGTAGCTAATATTATGTTGCATGGTTATTCTAAAGCACATAAAGGGTTGATCGTCCGATTCTAGGATTACTTCTCCAGTCAGGAGGAAGGTGTTACGAATGTAGACTCCAAGTCCGTGCATATGTCTGTCAGAGTCTTTACGGCAGAGTGGGAGATATCCGGGAATGTTAAAGTTGTTAGAGGGGATGGAGGAGTCTAGGTTAGTCTTGCTTAGTGCTAAGATATCCGGAGTATTTGCTAGGAGAATCGCTTCAACATCAGCTAAACTAGTTCTAAGCCATGGATGTTCGTGAATGCAAGCCTCAAGGGAGGAGGCAAGTTGGATTTGTTTGACCCTAAGCCTGGTTTTAGCTTTTTTTTATTGTACTGTCATCATGTTTTTAAAGAGTTTCAGTTGGGTAAGGGGTAAGGGGGAGCTGAACCAGAGGTTATGCAGAGTATCAGACATGCAACACAAGTAGACTATCAGCTGACCTTTCTTCAACTAGGACTGTAGCCTCAGGAAAGCCCATCGGAGATGAATGCAGGGTCACTTTCCATGCGCGACATGACACTACAAACATCTCGATATTATACAACTGTTGATGTAGCAGCCGCTCTAAGCGCTACCAAAAAGTTAGGGCACTTGTACTACCAGTCGGAAACAGCAGCCAGGAACTGTCAATCCGGAACCCTCAACCCATCAGAAGATGGTCAACCTAATCTAATTGCACAGGCATATATGGTACTCAAGCACTCCCCAGTGCCCAGTTTTAAGGGGTGGGATGTGTCGGGGTGAGGAAAACGGCGTTCATTGCCCTAGACAAAAAACAAGATCTACCACTGAGTGTTTCGCTAAAACTCTGTGATAGCGTCTCTGCGCCTGACTAAATAGGCAAAGAAGGAGTATGGAATCCGGGCGATAGACAGGGCCTATCTACTCCTTAAGCAGTTTAGGTTTGCAGACCGGTAATTTGTTTGGGTCACCAGCTCTAGGAAGGTTGTCATCCAAGACTGGAGAGGCCTCCCTCCCCTTAGGTTTAGTTTCAGAGTTTTCCTTCTCCTAGACGGATGATCTGGGAAGATCTACTAGGTCCATCAGCTCCGAGAGGGTTTGCTCCGCGCCTGGGTCCTAATCCAGGTATTTCTTCGACCCTGCGTGGTTAGTTAATGTTACGGGGTTAGTTTGTAGATGTTATATATCTACTGAATAGTTACACTCCTCAAAGTGATTTAGGGACATTGTTATTAAGAAAAAACTCATGCAGTGGGAGCAACTATGTGAGCAGGCTTGTTAGAAAGGCGTTAGTGTGGATTAGGACTTTTGTTGCATAGGGGTGTTATTTTTAGAAGGTACCACTTGTGCGCGTATGTTACGGGAGTTCTTATTTAGTGCTCTTGTTTGTGAGAGTCTTAGTGAGATAGAGACAGTCTTAGGAGTGTTCATGTGTTGAGCGTTCATATGTGTTAAGATGTTCATGTTGTAAGAGATAGCATATTGGAGACATCAACAGGTATATATAAAGAGAGAGACAGTTCTGTATGAACGGGAGTGTTTCTATAAATATTGATACATATATTTTTTACCTATTTTTGAGATGATGATTTTCACAAAGTTCTTATAATATAAATGGACAATATCTTTTTTTGTTGAATAACAACACGAAGACGCAGATACACAAAGTTGATGACGTCCTTTATTTCATGACCGGTCCATGATTTCGCTTGAGGAATTCAAAGTTTCTTTACATGGCTTTTTCTTCTCTAACCTTTCGCTTTCAAGGTTTGACGTCAGCAGCCGTCTATGACCTCTCTCTCTCTCTCTCTCTCTCTCTCTCTCTCTCTCTCTCGGCTCTTTCTCCCCGACTCTTCTCCTCTTTCCTAAGACTGCATCTAAAAACTCTACCTGTATTGAGAACTCGTCACGTCATCACATGATTAAACATGTGCTCTAAAGCACATTGGATAACATGCGTCACGTTGCCAAACTTTACATTGCCCTGAGTTAGGTAACCTATTTTTCAAATAACTTCTTTACAAAATATGTTTACAATTTCAATTGACGATTAAATTCCTTATTTTAATTTTTACAGAAACAAATTTCATTATTACATTCCTTTTCCATATACAGATATGTAAGCTAAACAGTGCAATTCCTTATTTCAATAACATTCTGTATTTATTTTAACTTATGATTGGAATTTTCAATTCCAAATCTAGCTTGCAAGTTCGAATCCTTGACTATCCTATTTCATATTTACATTTAACTAATTCCCTATTTTTTACTTAAATGAAAAGGGGACAGCCCTTTTATCATGTAACACTTTTACCTTTAGATTTTTTTTAATTTTATTTATTTGTTATCTTAGGTACAGGATAACGTTACAGTGTGAGTAGGTATTAGGAATTGAGCTAAGAATGTTGCCCAATCACTGTACATTTTAGATTACAGGAGGGTTAAGATGTAGGTGCAGTACAGTACGTGTATAACTGGAGGTAAATTTTAAGTCATGGCGTATTCTGTATGGATAATTAAGTAAATAGATATTTGGGCAAGTTTTCAGTAGATGCGATTAGATACAAGTTGTAGGTGTTTAGTGTGTTTCTACTATTGAAGGAAGATAATTTCAGTTTTCATTTAAGAGTCATGGGGCGTTTTGCATAATAAGGAGTATTGGATTTAGTTTTGTATTTATCGTTGAAAACCCATATAGGAAGAGGCATTGCTATGTAATGTTAAATTATGAAGATCGCTTTGCATCTGAGTACATACTTTGGCTGGTAAATACCTAACTGGGTATGAATGCATGTCTTAGAGGAAGAAATGTATAGATGTTTAGTGATGACTGTTAAGCGGTTGGCATGTGAAGGTTAGGAGCTGAAAGCTAAAGATTCCACTACTAAGGCGTGTGTAATGTAGAGTTTTAGTGGCAGTTAGGGGGGAGCAGATTGTTAGCTTTCTAGGGACGGGGTTATTAACTTACAGATTACAGTAGAGTTTCATTAGGATTTAGAGTTTCAAGTAATGTTTAGCTTAGGAAACAGAACAAAAACATTTTTTTCTTCTCTTTCCCTATTTAGCATGCAGGTTAGACAAAGGCAGTCGTCTTGGGGGTAAAAAAACAATTATTACATGGTGATTCGGAATTCGTATTTATAGGCAGTCATTAATATCAGGGACAAAACATTGTATCTATTCAGAAAATAGTCCTAGTGACGCAGCTAATATCACTGTACATTTCAGTTACAAATATAGTAAAAGTTAATTATAAGCTATATTGAGTGGTTTGGTATAGATGTCAACGAAGTTTCTTTATTAATACAAGCGAGCATATGGTAATTGTAGATATTAAGTATATTACTTTAATAAAGTTCTTCTGACTTCTACGGTAGAAAAATATAAATCCACGTTTGTGCGAATTTCGGAAAATTTATCCTGCCTAAGCTACTTTTATCTGTAGCCTTTCTTAGTTCGGAGCGTGGAATTAATCGTTTATTTAAGCTAGGAGAGAACGTGGTTGGTGTTTTGCTAGGTTTGTGGGAAGGGGGTAATTTAACAACTAGGGAAGCCAAGGAAACAAAATAAAAACTATAAATACATATATAAATTATTAAAATACACCTAATTACAAATTACCAAATAAAATTAGAAATTAAAAAGAGAAGAAATAACAAGGTTAGAATTTTTTAAGATGAGGATGGATTAGGATAATACTTATACTTATGATAAGTGTTTCAGTGTGAACAAGTATGGTATAATAAATTATGGGGTTTATCTATTTTATTTTTATTTTCATCATATTTTGCTTTGGTTTTGATACCCCCAAATTCGATTACAAACCTTCATTTCATAACCTATCATACTTTCATAAATTAGAGTCCATTTTCTGTAGGCTGTTTTTTAATCCAGTCAGCGAAGGGTACTTTTGCTAGTATATATATATATATATATATATATATATATATATATATTAATGTTTTTACTTATTACTTGTATATATTATCTATTGTGTATAATTAACGGTTCCAATATCATATTAAATTCTCTACTAGGTCTAATGAGTAATTGGTTATCTACAAGCATATGTGCTTCTTTTTTTAGTTGTCTTACTCTCCACCACTCTTCTATTTCTCTAATCTTTATTTCGTTTCATAATGGTTATCCTTTTCCTTCCAAATATGGTTAGCTATACTCGATTTTTCAATCTCTCCGCGTACTATGGCTTTTCGATATTCTTCTAACCGTACTTTTAGTGAACGACATGACTCACCTTTGTATAGTTTTCCACATTTACATGGAATTTCATATACAGAGTTCTTAGGCATGATTTTTTTTCTGTAGGGGGCTTGACCCTCACAAGCTGTTTCCAAAGAATTGAACCACTCTTGAATACATATTCGTTGAAGTTTTTCAGGCAAGCCCTTCATATGGTATACAAACTGTGCTGAGTTTCTGAGTGGTGCCCTGTTGTGTCTGGTACAGATTTCTTGGTTCTATGGTTCATCAGCGCGGCTGACGATACCAGAACTTACAATTATACAAACTTATGACATATTCATCATTATGAATTCAAGTTTCAAAAATTCACCACCAACAAAATTTTAGTCTACAATTTTTTCGAGAATATTTTGAAATGATTATTAGGTCTCTTCACCAGAAGAAAAGAAGTCAAATATTTTGCAAATAAGCAGAGCACTCAACGGACATAACGGACGCAACACAGTGGGTGATACTGAGAAAAACATTTCATGAACAAAAAGTCTCAAGAAATGAACAATCGATCGTGCGATTTACCCCCATTAGACTATTTTCTTAAGGTATATGTAAAGTTCCATGCGCTGATATATTAGACACAATAGACTACTTGAAATATAACATTTGACGCTTTATTGCCAAAATATCAAACTAATTTAATGCATTTGTTGTGAAAATTGGATGATTTAAAGTTCGCTGTCTCTGAAAAACATAATTCATTGTGAACCAAGTGCAAAAGAGATCCAGACAATTGCACTTAAGGGAACAGCGAAGATACTAAAAAGAGCTCTCGGTTGGTTTCAATAAAAAGCAGGGCAATGTTGGCAGCCGGCCCATACCCAGCATTACAATCTTCAAAGGAAGAAAATTAAATATATATATATATGTATATATATATATACGTATGTATGTATGTATGTATGTATGTAAAGAGAATGAGTGAGTGAATGAATGAGTGAGTGAGCGAGTGAGTAAAAGAAGGAGAGAGAAAGAGACTGTCTCTCTGTCTGTATTTAATATATAAATATATAAACTAATATGAAGGTTCAACTGAACTGTATTTAATATATAAACTAATATGAAGGCTCAACTGAACTGTATTTAATATATAAATATATAAACTAATATGAAGGCTCAACTGAACTTCAACGGATGCCTTTCGGAACCCATATCGGTTGACAATGGTGTGAAGCAGGGTGATATCCTAGCACCTACACTTTTTTCAATTTATTTTGCAACTATGTTATCGTATGCCTTTAGGGAATGTTCTCTAGGTGTTTGTTTGCGTTTCAGAACCACAGGTAGGGTCTTTGATCTTCGTCGTTTTCATGCTTCTACAAGGACCTTTCAGCACCTGGTTCGTGAATTGCTTTATGCGGATGATGCCGATCTCGTGGCCCATGGTGAGAGGGATATGCAGGGAATCATGGATCTGTTTTCGGGGGCCTGTGCGTCTTTTGGGCTTACTATTAGTCTTAAGAAGACTAAGGTCATGTTCACACCTCCACCCGGTAGTTTTTATGTGGAACCAAATATATTTGTCAACAACCAGAGACTTGCTGTGGTTGACACATTTGTGTATTTGGGTATTACTCTCGCCAGAGATGGAACCCTGGATGCTGAGGTCAACTATAGGGAACAGCGTGCCACTAAGGCTTTTGGTGGCTTAGAGAAGCGAGTATGGTCTGACAGGGGTATAACTATTCATACAAAGATCAGTGTCTATCAATCTTGTATTTTACCATCCCTGCTTTACGCTTCTGAGGCCTGGACAACTTATGGTAGACACATAAAAGTCATGGAGAGAGTGCACCAGAAATTCCTGAGACACATTCTGGGCATCAGGTGGAGCACTTTTATATCTGATGTGGATGTTCTCATGCGGGCTGATGTACCTTGTATCGAGAAGTTGATTATACGCAACCAGATGAGGTGGGCTGGACATCTGACAAGGATGGACGACAATAGATTGCCAAAGCGCCTGTTCTATGGTGAAATTATACAAGAAAAGCGCCCACAACATAAACCGGGGAAACGCTTTAAGGATAACATCAAATATAATCTTAAAGCTCTTGGTATTGACGTGTTCAGTTGGGAAAGTGCTTCCAATGATCGTAAAAAATGGCGCTCCTTAGTTTATCATGGCTGTGATAGTTTTGAGAAGAAAAAATATGAGCATGCAAAAGTGAATCGTGATATCCGGATGAAAAATCTGTCAGATATATCAGGTCTGTCGGAGGATTTCATGCAGAACCACACCTGTGATTTATGCGGTAAAATGACTTTATCCGGAACTGGCCTAGCTAGCCACAAGCGTTCGCATGGAGATCAATCTTTCTTTGATGGGAAAACTTTGCAGGGCACAGAGGTTCTGTTTGATCTGTGGTCTGTAAATTGAGTGGAGGCCTGAAGCGTCATATGAGCGTCCACAGTAGAGAAGCACCAGTTGGCATCCCTCAATCTCAGTTTAAGTGTAACCTTTGCAACAGACTGTGTAAAAGCAGGACTGGTCTGAAGAGCCACCTTCGTTCGCACAGAAAATAAGAATTGATGCATCTTGATCACATTTCCACATGTATATATGTGTGTGTGTATAAGTGTATATATGTGTATATAATTTTTTTTTTTAATTTCAAAAATACATGAAAATGAATGAGTAATCAACAATAAAGCAAGGGAAAGATGGCCTTCTTCTGTCAAGAAGTGACAATCACCATGTAAAGAGAATGAGTGAGTGAATGAGTGAGTGAGTGAGTAAGAGAAGGAGAGAGAAAGAGACTGTCTCTCTGTCTGTATGTAATATATAAGGATTGTCAGTAATATCTGTTTGTGATGGTTTGCGTGCTAGAATCATCAGTTATATGCACAATGAAACACGTGTATAACGTTTATAGGAAAGTTAAATATAAAAATGAAAATATTTAAAACTAGATAAAATCATGATTGTGGATGGCTTTTTTTACAGTATATATATATGTGTGTGTGTGTGTGTGTGTGTGTGTGTGTGTGTGTGTGTGTGTGCGCGCGTGCGTTAGTGTACATACATATATATGTATGTGCGTGCAAGGAAGAGAGAGAGGCACAGAAGAGAGAGAGAGAGAGAGAGAGAGAGAGAGAGAGGCAAACAGGCAGACAGACAGACAGACAGAGAGTTTGTCAGTGTTTGTGGTGGGATCACTAGTTGGGCGGGTGTCCGGGTGGTTGATCGTCGTACCAGGTGCTGTTTTCTTTTTTCCGTCAGCCTCACCCTCTACCCGAGGGTTGCCTAAGCACGCCAAAGGGTAAATACTCTCGATAACCAAACACGAAATGTGTAAACGACACTGTAATAAAAGCTGGTCGAGCAAAAGTCTTTTCTTGTCGGACGTAAAGATACAAAAAGATACACGCATCTACAAAGCAACACGCACCCGTAACACGCTGAGAATAAAGCGAAAAGAATTAACAACAACAAAAAAAGAATGCTGTTCTTTAACATTCCACAAAATCATCAGTGCTAATAGCAAGGTAGATCTGAATAGACTGACATGGATCATTTATATATATATATATATATATATATATATATATATATATATTATGTATATATATATGTATTTATTATGTATATATACATATATATATTATGTATATACATATATATATACGTATGCATATATATATATATATATTATGTATAAGTACATATATATATTTTATGTATATATATAAATGTATACTTATATATCTATATATATGTAAGATATTTATGTATGTATATATTATGTATATATACATATATATATATATATTATGCATATATATATGTATGCATATATATATTATGTATATATACATATTTATATATAGTATGTATGCATATGTATGTGTATATATATGTGTGTGTGTGGGTGTGTGTGTGTCTGTGTGTGTGTCTGTGTGTGGGGGGTCTATCTTTGAAACACAATAAAATAGATAGATCGGAATAGAGGTAACACAATGACTGACATGGATCATTTACATATATATATATATATATATATATATATATATATATATATATATATATATATATCACGCGTTTACAAAAGTACAAACATGTTTTGAAAGACACTACGTTTTTCTTTATCAAACGGTTACGAGATTTCGCGTAAACTATGATAGCAAGTTATAGTTACTGCCAAAATATTTCCAGTATTCTCACCGGTTTTTATTTTCATTCATTTCGCTACATTTTGTGATAAAGAGCAGAGCGCCGCTCGAAATATCAAAATAAGATATTAAAAACAACATTTTATGCTTCTTAAAACACATTTAACCATAAGCATACTTCTCTAGAAGCCTTCTTTGAATAACATATAAACTTATACATTATGAATTCCGAACCTATCTTGAATGAACCGCAACGCCACGCTAATTGAAAAATTGAAAAATAGGATTGGATATTATTTTCCTTAATCAATTAGACATCATACTCGCATGTCTAACCATGAAGGACACTTTCCAGCACAAAATTATATATTTTATTATTATTTGTTATTATTATTTTATAGTTTTGGTATTATTATTGATTATTGATTATTTATTTATTGTCATTTTATTGGCTCACGGGAAACTTTCACACAGGTCATCAAAGATCTCCCATTGAAAACCTGAAGTGTTCCCTGGAAGCTGAGTGACAACAAGTCTCCATAGACGCCCAGCACTCTCCACCTCCTTCGATAACATTTGCTAATAAATTTGCGTTATCACAACAGCCGCTCACCATTGATTTCTCTCTGGCAGCGGCCATTGGCCTCCACTGGAATTTGAGTGGCAATAAGCCTCCCCAAGGTCCCAGTTTTCTTCGCGCTTTTCCAACGGAGATCTGATCAGCACTGTCTCCTCGGTCTTTCCATCTTCCTTGGCCCTTCTCAGCTATTTTGTATCACACTTTGGGGGGGGTAATAGGAGGGCATGGGTGACGGGGATGTAGAACTTGTAGATATGCAGCTTTAGTGTTCTTCGTACCCTGTAACGCTTCTTCATGTTTTGCCTCTGCAGCAGTTTGTCTACCTCACGCATGTATTAATCTCCGCATTCAAGGTGTTTCCTTAATATTTCAGCTGTTTTCATTATCGTTAGCCGTTGTATTTTTGCAGCCATTCCTCTGATTCCAATTTCTCCCATTCTTTTTTCAAAGATTTTCGAAATTTTTCTAATGCTCCTACTATTATAGGTATTATTTTGATTTTTTTTTTCATCATCCAAATCCTTTTTAACTATCTGGCAAGCTCTGTGTATTTGTTCCTTCCTTCTTTCCTTTGATACTCACCCTGTGGTCAGCTGGGACAGCAAAGTCTACAATTTGACAGGATTTTTCTTTCTTATTAATTATTACGACATCCGGTCTTCTTGCTTGGATGAGTTTATCCATCTGTATGTTCATGTCCCACATGATTTTGTGGTTCTCGTTTTCAAGTACTATTGCGGGCTTATGCTTGTACCATTTGTCTGTGTGTTCGAGATGCAGTTGTTTGCATAATTCTCAGTGTACTGCCCTCCCCACTTGGTCGTGCCTGTTTTTGTATTCCTTTTGGACCAGTTTGCTGCATTAACTTACTATATGGTTTATCGTTTCGTCTCTTTGTCGACAGAGTCTCCATTTGTTGTTTCCTTGTGTTTTGTCGGTCTTTGCTTTTATATGGTTGATTGTTATCGAATTATCTTGTGCTGCAGTTATTGGGGATTTAGTTTCTCGGTTAACATGT
>NC_136499.1:12061528-12084028 GCF_053919585.1 Euprymna scolopes | reverse complement strand
TCTACAGACGCGAAATTTGAAATAAGGAATATTGAGATTTTGAAAAAAAAAAACATTTAATCGGTTTTCGGCCAGAATTTTGAAAGTCAAGTGGTCAGAGTTCAACGATTTCGCCTTTGAAAACTCTACCAAACTACTCCACTAATTTTGAGTCTAAACACTTGAAATTTTAGATGTAGATTACTTGGACATGGGTCAAATATTTTAATTTGATTTAAGCTCGAAGCAATAAATGTTAAAATTTAGAGTCAAACTTTTAAAAAATTAGACATCTGCGGTCTCTAACAAACTACTCAGTCAATTTTTAGTCTAAATATTTGAAATTTTACATAAAGTGTATTCAGACATGGGGCAAGCTTTTTAATCGGTTTTGACCGAAAATTTGGCCACAAAAGGGGTTAAAGTTAAATAGACTTCACCTATGCGGTCTCTAGCAGACTATTCAAACAATTTTGGCTCTAAACATTTGAAAATTTACATAAAGATTATTCAGAAATGCAGCTAACTTTTTAATCTGTTTTGGGGCGAAATTTTTGCTGCCAAGAGCTGAAAGTTGAAAGAGTTTACATTTGCAGAGTCTACCAAACCCCTCCGCCAATTTTGGGCTTAAACACTTGAAATTTTAGATATAGATTACGTGGACATGAGTCAAACTGTATATATATATATATATATATATATATATATATATATATATATATATATATATATATATATAGTCAAGTGCAAATAAAGTTATGAACAGTACATAGGGCCCGAGCAAAGCCGCGCTGAACTGCTAGTATATATATATATATATATATATATATATATATATATATATATATATATATATATATATATTGTTGTAGTATTTTTGGTACAATTGAGAGAATATAGATTTTAGAAAAATGGAACATTTGCTTTATAGACGGTGGTGATAAGAACTGGCCAATCAAATGGAATCACGTTCTACTAGCAACTAATCAGAAACCAGAATCGCTTCATCGAACGTACTGTATATTTTTAAATTTCGAAATTTTCCTCTACATAAAAGAACTGCTCCGGATTGGCTACTTCCCGGAAACGCTATACTTTGTCTGCCAACATTTGTTTGGAACAGCATTTCTCTTTTGATACTAAATGGCTTCCAACTGAATATATATATATATATATATATATATATATATATATATATATATATATATATATATATATATATATATATATATATATATATGCAATCGAACAACGTAAGTGCTCACAATATCCATGAAGTAAACGCACCGGAAGTTTCGAATCCCGACTGAAGACGAAACGCAAGTCTTGTACTTCCGATTTGTTTACTTGATGGCTTTCGTAGGCTGCGACGTTATTTGGCTGTGGAAATAATTATATCATTTCTCACATTCTGTAAATTCTATTAAAAATTACTTGCTCTGTTAGCATGTTGGATGACATCATACTGTCGAGTGTAAAATTTTTACTTGTGAGAGATCGGTTTCTTGTTGGTTGGATGACCACCCCCCCTTGTTTGAGACGGAGTATATTTATTCCCTAGTAAGGTTTTGCCGCGGTTTGCTTAATCTGTGTTAGTTAAATGACTTTCTTTTGTGTGGCGCGTTTGCTCAAGTTGCAGGGTATTCACTACGAATCCCGAGTTCGGATGTGTTAAACTGATGAGCACAAATAAGGGCTAAACTCAAGTCTTAGACTTCCTGTTTGTAGGCATAGCTTTTGTGAGCTGCGACGTTGTTGACTGTGAAGAAACTTTATAATCTCTCATATTCTGCAAATTATATATATATATATATATATATATATATATATATATATACAACGTTAAATAGACAATGTTTTAAGAACTTCATACGTTGAAATCGATAGGAGAGTTCATTATATATACATATATATATATATATATATATATATATATATATATATATATATATATATATATATATATAAACCTCTGCCCATGTGGGGGTACCAAATTGGTTGAAGGAAAAATTATTCCATACTCGCATTTAGGTAAAAATACACTTTCGTGAATAATTGAATTCATTCAAAAACATATTGCAGAAACAAAAGCAAATAACATATGTAAATCGCGATATTTCCGAACTGTCTCCGAGGTGGACGAGGGGTAAGGGTTTAGGCTTCTTACCATGGGGTCGCGATTTCGAATCTCGCTATATATATTTCAAAATTGCAATACTTGTATTTTGACCTATGTTTGCATTGGAAAATCAGCTCACTCTTTGCATTGATTACATTCTTGGATTAAGGAGACGTTATTATCCTAACTGCCTCAGAAATGCAGAGGTTACAATATTTAGATCCAGGAGTGCAAGTTTGCGATTTACATATAATAATCCAATTAATTGAGAAGTGAATATTCTTAGATTTAAGTTTTTTAATTAGAGTAGCCAAAGAAGTTCTCTGGTTGCTATTTGTGTTTTTATTGCTAAAAGATGATGTGTGGTTAGAGATTCTCTGCTTTAGAGTAGAAGTGGATCCGATGTGTGTGTATGTTTTAGGTGCATTGTGGATACTGTTGTTTGTATTTAATATTAGATTGTTATTAAAGTTAGGACAGGGTGTGGGTGAATGAATGGGCATATTATTACTGAACTGGTTTCCAAAGTTATCACCTTGGGAGTTGTTCAGTGAACGACTATCAGTATTTGTATTATTAGTACTGCTATTTATCAAGCTTATTAAACGAGGTGTATGTTCAAGTTCATTGCCATTTGATTGACCAAAGATTGCCTGTTGAGAAAGGTTAGTGGTGCTTCTTTTGAAGGATTTAGATGATATCTCAGTTACAGTACATGAATAAATCACAGTTTTATGGATACAGTTATTATCGAGGGGGCATTCTTCGTCTTTTAGTAATTACATTTGGTTTGATTGGCAAAGAAAAACGAATTGCTTGGGCATTTTTAATTTTCTTGTTATTAGAGGCTATGATATTTTGGGCTAAATTAGGCATTGTAGCGTATGATATCTTGATAGAGTTTTTGTTAAACAAAGTTCTCTACCTATGCGAGTATCTAAAAGAATTTTCAACAATATTGAAGAATTCCTTGGGGATATTAGTTTTTACATTTACATTTACATTTTCCTAGTAAAAGATCTGTCTATGTTAGATCTTCTGGTTAGATTTACATTATTATTGCTATTACTTGAAAATGTATGATGTCTTTTAGTTCTGGACATGTCATTAATGAGGGTAATCGACGAGTGTCTTACTTTTTATGGTTATATTTTATCTTTTCCGTATAACCCGAATTAGTAAGGGCGGTATTATAAAACATGGATTTTTGATCAAAGGTCTTTTTGTCAGCTGATAGCCTAGAGATTCTGGTAGAGATTGAAGGTGTTATGGATTTAATTATTGAATTGGGATGATTTGAAAACTTATGTACGTATAATAGTGTACGGTTTGGCTTATGGTATGGGCTGTATGTTTCAGAGTTAAGGTTAAGTGAGATATTTAAGAAGTTAGCTGTTTTCCTGTAAGGTTCAACTGTTATGGAGAGTCCAAAGTTATTAAAAATCTATAAAGATCTTTAACAGTTTTATTATACTCTCTATGCTTGGCTCTTGTAACGAGGAGGTCACCGTCTCTATAAAGACCTCCCTGGATCTGCTTGAAATATATCTTAAGCTCCTTTAATAGGAAGAACTATTTTCGCATTTCGGATCAACTTGAGAGGATTTTCATGCAAGCTGAAATATTATGCGCAGTTTGTTTATAAAGCAGTTATATATATATATATATATATATATATATATATATATATATATATATATATATAACTGCTTAATTTACTCACATAAAATTAATATACGAAAGTATAGATTTATGCGTAAACTTTAAGTATTTACTTCAAAAGTGCTCAATACGCAGGTAGAGCTAGTTAGTAATTTATAAAATATATATGGCAATTAAGCTACACTGAATATTACGCGTTTCATCCACTCTAGGACTCTTCAGGCTTATGCGCCTATATATATATATATATATATATATATATATATAATAAAATAAAAATAAAAACTTTTTTTCGCGCCTTTTAACATCCTTTTTGTCTGGGTCATTTTGACATTTGTTTTTCTATCTTATATTTAATTCTATCATCATTTTTTTCCTCTTCTTCTTCCCTGAATTTTTCCTCTTCTTCCCTGATCTCGGCAGTCGTGTGAAAAGCATATCTTATTTTTCTTTTATTAATATTATTGGAATTTTTCCCCTTTTCTTTTCTTTGTACATATTTATGAATTATTCCATGGATTTCGGCCTTTTGGATTATTTTGGACCATCTTCCAATTTTGTGGTTTCCTTGGATTTTTTTTTATTTTTGGATTTTACCGTCATTGGATTATTTACCTTTCACCAGATTATCCGTTCACGTGTAATCACCCTTTTCTTCACCATATTCCCTCTGCTTCACTTTTTGTTATCAAGTAAGGTCTTTGAGTTACTTGTAGTTTCATCAAATACTTTTGTATGCAAAATCCGATTCCGCATTTTGCTAATTCCTACCCTCTGATTAGAAGGAAAGTGATGAATAATGGCCAATCTAAAATCCTCTCCATTATCCAATATTCATGATGTCGCTTATACGGCAATTCTAGAAGGCTAAACTCTACCTTGGACGTTAAAAACCGCTTCCTCACGAATTTCTTTTTATAGACAAATACACACTCGATGACCTGAAAATGACCTCTTCTTATTGCCGTGATATTATAAAACTCATCCAACTTCCAATACTTGTGTGGCTGATCGCATTTTATTATAATGACGAAACGTTCCGCTTAGCTATCCCCTGTCCTTCAAACTCAACAACGAATGATTTCTCAAATTCTGGTTTCCTGATAGCTGGAATATTGCTTTTCGGTAACTTTTCTTTATTCAATAATTCTTGTGACAGAACTGACCCGCTTAATTATATCCACATCCCTTTCGTCCTTCTCATCATTAAGATCAAGTGTTAGTCTACCACCTCATAAATATGACCGATAGTATGGATTTAGATAAGCCCGTTATACTGCGAATTTCCAAATGGTCATCTATGTGCGAACGTAACGGTCATCTGGATAAGGTAGGCGAAACTATGGCAATAGCCATTGATATCCAAAGCCTTTGATAAATATTATTAAATCTTTCTACTACAACATAAAACTCTTGTTGTCTTCGATGGTCATACATCGAAACAATACCAGTCCTTCTTAGATGTTTATGAAGCTGATGCAGTTGAGGTCAGCGCAGTTAGGAGATGGTTAGAAAATTTCAGAGTGGCGTCAGAGAAGGGACTAACAAAAAGTTCTACGGCTTTTACGATTGAGGCATCAAAAGTGCATTGAGAACGGTGGTGACTATGTAGAAACTTAAATTCTGGAGCAAAACTTTTTGTTTTAATGGTGCTACCTTCGTATTCGTAGTACTTAGTTTTTAGTTTGGAGTTAAAAATAGGAGACCTTACTTTTGAAATAACACTAATATATATATATATATATATATATATATATATATATATATATACTATGGCCGTAGAGGTTAGTTTCCTAGACGTACATCCAATGAAAAAACATGTGTCTACCAAAAAGTGCTCAATGAGTAAACAGAGCAGGTATATTAAATTTATTTACTCAAACATTATATATATATATATATATATATATATCTTCGAAGGTAATGCTTGGCCTAAAGACGTAATCTCCCCAACAATGGGTGATTACAGAAACATGTATGCAGATATGTAGCCATCAATGTTTGAGTAAATAAATTTAATATACCTGCTCTGTTTACTCATTGAGCACTTTTTGGTAGACACATGTTGTTTCATTGGATGTCAAAATCATAAGACCACTTAAGAAAGTAAGCAGTTACGCATGTTATCGAATTTTTAATCAAACAAATGGTTGAAACCATTGCCAAAAGGGAAAATATGATGGATAAAATGAAATCTGCTTCATTCGAAACCTTAACTCTGATCTAATAATTATTTTTTTAAAAACAAATATTTTCACCTGATCAAAATGATAAGACCACTAATAATTTATCTACCGAAAGACAATTATAAATTACGAAAAAAGGTCTCAGTATTTAGTATAGCCTCCATTATTACGAATTACTTAAAAAAATTCTCTTCGGCATGCTTGCGACTAAGTTTTTTATCAGTTGCGAAGGAATTTTATCCCATGTACTGAAAACTGAATCAGAAAGTTCCTTTATCGAATCATACTGGGTTCCATCCTTGAACACTTCTTTTGCCATCCATCCTCAAAGACTTTCAATGGGATTGAGGTCCGGAGAATATGCTGGATGATCTAACAATTCTATATTATTTGAAGAAAAGTATTCTCGCGCTTGTTGAGAAGTGTGTATCGCAGCGTTGTCTTGCTGGAAAATCCAATTTCTTCCACATAGACGTTGGCCTTCAGTCCTGATAGAAGCATTTTCAAGCATTGAAATGTACTTCAATGATGTTTGCCGGCCTTTCACTACTTGCCGCTTTAGGGTCCCAGCTGACGAGAAAGCACCCCAGATCATTGAAGACCCTCCTCCACTATGCCGAGTTGAAAAAGTCACTTTGGGCAAATTTTTATCATGCCAATAGTGTTGAAATCCATCTGGACCATCTAGATTAAACGTTTTCTCATCGGAGAAAATTACATTTTCCACTTTTCTTCATCCCAAGTCTGGTATTTGGCGGCATATTTAAGTCGGTTAGTTTTGTGCTGCTCAAGAAGACGTGGTTTCTGCAGTCGCTTTAAATGATTGAAACCCTTCATTTTCAGATGCTTTCTGATGGTTTTAAGACTACATTCTGCTACTGTTTGGCTTTTCAATCGACTTGAGCTCATATTGGAGTTTTTTTTAACTGCTTCTGATACGGCGATCCAGTGATGGGGTTATTTATTTATTTTTTTTTTTTTTTTGTCAACCTGGACTCTTTTTGTGCCCATATTGATCTAGATTTCTTTTAAAAAATTGTGATGACCGTTTTGCTACGATTCACTTCGTTTGCAATGGATCTATGGGAGAGTGCACCCCTATTAAGCTCAAAGATCCTTCCTCTCCCAAACTCTGATAATGGTTTCCCTTTTGCCATTTATAATTTGTTAGTGGATAAACACTTTTGTTAGTGGATAAACACTTTTGCCATTTATAACTTACTTTATAATACATTATAACTTTTAGTAACATAGAAAGCTTTTCGTATTCATTTTTTAAAAACTATCCGATTTTATTAAAAGTGGTCTTATCATTTTAACCAGATGAAAATTTTTGTTTTTTAAGAAATAATAATTAGATCAGGGTTAAGGATTTCGAATGAAGCAGATTTCATTTTTTTCCATCATATTTTCCCTTTTACAATGGTTTCAACCGTTTGTTCGATTAAAAAGTCGATATTATGCGTAAACGCTTACTTTCTTAAGTGGTCTTATGATTTTTACCAGGACGGTGTGTATATATATATATATATATATATATATATATATATAAGTTTAGTCATTCAATAAATTTTAAAATTTATGACGTGAAATGGTTAAATTTCAAATCAAAAGATTTTTATTATTCTATGTAAGATAAAGAATACATTTGAAATATTCTAACTTCTTATCCTATAGGATTTCGATGTCTACTATCTCTTCAGAGGAGAAAATATTAGCAAATAGTTATAATGGTTCACACCTTATTTTCTAAAATGAGTGAGACATGGAATATCACAATTAAAAGTTTTTTAAGTATATAAATATCATAGAGTAAGGGAAGTTAATGAAAAGGATATAAAAAATTCACATCCAAATTGCATGGTAAAATTCGAAGTGAATGTATTTGATAGCAGTGTTGCAAAATGATCCAAACTGTATTTTGAGTAATCCACATCACAAAGTAATTGTGCGAAGTAAGCATATTACTGGAGCAATCACAGGTTTCCTTGCCAGTGGATTGTTATATAATTTTATTCTAAAGTATATATATATATATATATATATATATATATATATATATATATATATATATAAATTCAGAATAATGAATTACAGTAAATCTACTGGTGTGCAAATCCAGTGATTATCGGTCTTACAAAATATTATTGGATGTAATATTTTATATAAGATTATCCCAGCTAAATAAAATTGCTCAATATACTAGATAGAGCAAATAAATCATAATTTAGGAATTTAAAATTTGTGATTTGAAAAAGTTAAATTTCAAATATAGAAATGTTATTGTATGCAAAACAAAGAATACAGTATAGTAAAATATAGTAAAATATTTTACTATATTTTACTATACTGTATTCTTTGTCTGGCATACAATAAAATTTCTATATTTGAAATTTAACTTTTGAACTGATAAGGGCGTTATGTAAATGTTTATGAGGCGAAATAAAATGGTGCGAGGAAGTGGCGTGGTGTCTGACCTAGTTTTGCGTTGCAAACCAGACCATTCGGTTTTCGAAGCGGCGAGCTGGTAAAAGTCGGGTGAATTAAATACACCCGCGACCCCTGTTCGTAACTCAAAGATATTATTATTTAGACGTGATATAAACAGTTTACAGAAGGAGTGAGACGACCGATCGCTTCTCGGAAAAAAAGCCTTTTGTGGATATACACGAAAAGCGAACATACATACAAAGATACACACACACATTTTCGCTTATATATATATATATATATATATATATATATATATATATATATATATACACGAGGGGCATGCAATAAGTAATGCCCCTGGCCCATTTCCAGTTGTCTGATCTAGCTGAAATTTTGCATGCGCAATAATTTATATCTCTACGCGTTATGTGGCAAATTACAGCTTTTAACTAATTGTGATTTCTGTTTTACAGGTGTTTGAAGTGAGTCAGGTGTGAAATGGAGCCTGTTAAATGTCGAGTAGCGGTCCGGTTTTTGTATTTGAAAGGACGCACACCACACGAGACTTTTGATGAAATGAAAGAAACTTATGGGGATAATACCCCATCATATGACCTTGTAAAACGCTGGCATTGTAAATTCAAACATGGCCGGAAGTCTTTGGGAATAGCTCCCAGACCTGGTCGCCTCCCCCCTTCTGCCATTGATGAGGCATCTGTTCGTCAAGTTGAGGCTGCCATTTTGGAAGATCGGCGCATTACTATTCGCCAAATAGCCCAAGATATCAAGATTAGTACAGGGTCTGTGGAAACTATCATACCTGACCATTTGCATATGCATAAGGTGTCTGCCAGATGGATTCCGAAGTTGCTCACACCATTCCAGAAGCGAGAACGCGTCGAGTGCTCGAGGATGAATTTGGAGATGTGCCAAGAAGATAAATCAGTTTTTCAAAAGACTGATTACACAGGATGAAACCTGGGTCCATCACTTTTATCCAGAGACCAAAGCCCAGTCAATGCAGTGGAAGCACTTGGAGTCACTACCTCCAAAGAAGGCAAGGATGCAGCCTTCCGCTGGCAAGGTCATGCTCACAGTCTTCTGGGACCAGGACGGAATAGTGATGACAGATTTTCTGGCAAAGGGTACCACAATTACAGGAGCCTATTATGCTTCACTTTTGAGGAAATTAAGGGAAGCTATCGAAATCAAGAGGCGGGGCAAGATCAGCAAAGATACCCTCCTCCTGCAGGACAACGCTCTGGTCCACAATTCGCATGTCACCAGATCAGAAGCACGGGCGTGTGGGTATGAAATCCTTCCCCATCCTCCCTACTCTCCTCACCTTGCACTCTCTGACTTTAACCTCTTCCAAGCCATGAAGTTGTTTTTGAAAGGAAAGCGTTTTCCAGATAATGCAGCCTTGATTTCTGAAGTCACGTCGTGGTTGGAGTGTTCTACAAAAACGGTCTCCAGAGCTGCATCAAACGATGGGAGAAATGCATAACTCTGGGTGGTTTCTATGTAGAGAAAGACTAATAACTGTGCCAAGTTTCGTTGCTCTACTCCTATGGGAAGTGGATCAGGGGCATTACTTATTGCACGCCCTCGTAGATTATATTGGATCCAATATATAATAATAATTTAAAATGTTTTTAAAAAATGACTCGTGCGCCACCACCGATAATCGAAACCAAAACGTTTAGCTTACTATTTATGTCTTCCTTTGACGTTAATGCCTGCACCATGAAGACGTGTTTGGTGTAAGGCTAAAAATTAAAACATAGATGAATAGCTACAACGTTTCGCATGCATATTCGTAATGTTATCGTTCGACCTTTACTTTGGAAATTCCATTTTTTTTTTATTTTCACACTTTTGCACCGAATTTCTCCGGCTAAAATCCAAATATAAAGTTACGCATGGGTTCGAATACCCTATATATGAAGTTTCATGCCTGTAGACAAAAACTAGCAGACATGCAATTACTTATTGATGAACTGTGAGTGATCCCCATCTGGCATCAATTGAAATGGATGGCTCTCGTCTAGGGGAGGCTCCATGTTTTGATAAGCTTCTGGGTTTGACCTTTACTCCTGATCTTAAATGGAACACATACATTAAGTCTGTGGCCAAGGTCGCTGGGAAAATGGTGGGATCCTTCTACCGCTCCAGAAGATGTCTAACTAATGATGCAATTCTCTATCTATATAAGAACCAAGTACGTCCAAAGATGCTGCCACATCTGGGCAGGAGCTGCTA
Source organism: Euprymna scolopes (assembly GCF_053919585.1). NCBI lineage: Eukaryota > Metazoa > Mollusca > Cephalopoda > Sepiida > Sepiolidae > Euprymna > Euprymna scolopes. The sequence goes on along the minus strand of NC_136499.1, from coordinate 12,073,387 downwards.
AAAACAGCCTATCCTGCCTTGACAGAGTACAAAACAGACTTCGTGGCTTGGTGGGAGATGCCCTTTTCTCTTCCCTGCAACCTCTTTCCCACAGAAGAGACGTAACGAGCCTGTCTTTGTTCTATCGTTATTTCCATGGCAGGTGCTCCTCTGAGCTCCATTCTCTGGTCCCCTCCCCTCGCCAATCTTTTTAAAAAAACACCCGACTAGCTAAAACCACCGTCAATAATTGTCCCCACTCCTTATCTGTGCCTAAATCAAAACGTAGATTCCACGAACAAAGCTTCTTTCTTAGAACTGCACGCCTGTGGAACTCTGTTCCCTTGCCTGTTTCCCTCCCGACTTCAACCTGGATGTCTTCAAGTCCAACACAAACAAATTCCTGATGAACTGCCCCCCTAAGTAATGACACCTTATCAATTCTCCAATACTATTGCTACACTATCCCATTGAGTTCTGTACACACAATAACCCTTATCCTCGAGTGGCCATTGGGCCTTGATAAGTGGTGAACTCCATGTAAAAAAATATATATATAAAGCCAATAAGAGTATTCTTCAAACTGGAGGTTTTGAATTATGCATGTATAGCATAAATTGGTCGCTTCACACACACTCAAACTGTTTCATTTGATTTCAGTTGATGTTTTCAAAAATCAAGGGAACCCTTTCTGGTGCTAACACTTGATCACTATACGAAATAGATTTTCAATATTCCATTCAATTTCTCGTACACCTCTCAAACACTGAGTTAATTTTAGGCGCTGTATGTGCTCTCCGCTCATGTCGGCATTGTTTCCGGTCGTCCTGTACCTCAACTTACCACTGGTATGCAACAATGTTGACTCAGGAGAGACGTGGTTGGAGATTGCGCAACTCTTGCCACACAAATTTCACGCGCAGGCACCCTTACGTGAGTATCCATAGTCTGTCAAGACTGGAGAAGCAACCACCGGGATAAATATATTTAATATACGAAAGTATAGATTTATGCGTAAACTTTAAGTATTTACTTCAAAAGTGCTCAATACGTAGGTAGAGCTAGTTAGTAATTTATAAAATATATATGGGGATTATATATATGAAACGCAGAATATTCAGTGTAGCTTAATCGCCATATATATTTTATAAATTACTACGATATATATATATATATATATATATATATATATATATATATATAGATAGATAGATAGATAGATAGATAGATAGATAGAAAGAGAGAGAGAGGGGGAGAGAAAGAGAGAGAGAAGAGGGAGATGGAGGAGGAGAAGGAGAGAGAAAAAGAAGGAGGGAGGAAGAAATGTGTATTTTCCATCGTGTTATATTTTTTATTTGAACTTTCTTATTAAGATACTCGTCAATTACAATGAGTGTATTATTTTACCTTAGTGGTATGACGACACATCCTTCTGGTGGAGAATTAAGACATAAACGTTATTGAAATAGATAGAGAAAGGAAAATATATACAGCAACGTAGTATCGTTAAAAATTGAAGAGAAGTAAAGAGAGGAGCAGGGGTAATTGATCATTTTTATTCTCCACTATGGTCCTTCACTCGCTAGTTAAAAGTTTGAATGTTCTATTGGAACTCCCCCTATTTGTTGGCCGATCAGAACGAAGAGTTTATTTTGCCTTATGGTATGATGTTATATCCGGCCGGTGGTTAATTAAGGATGTTGATATATCACATTCAGTTTATATATATATACGTTCACGTTGTATACATACATCGCTATGCGACATATTAATTATGTACACAAACCGCAAGTATACAACAGATTCTTATTTTGAAGCCAGTGTGGGCAATACACAAATGGTCCAGTATAAAATGGCGCAAAACAAGATGGCGAAATAAAAATGATGCAGTAATACAATAAAAAGAAATGTTAATTTTTAGTGGATATGTTTCGTAATTATCAGCAACACAATTTTGATGATATTAAAATTCTAAAATAAATGACCTTTTGGATAGCTTGTATATTAGAGAGGTTATGTGGAGTGCTGCCGAACATCAGTAACAAAGCAGGGAATCAGGTCGCTAAACTATACAATTACCAAGATTCTTTATTATTATTATTATTATTAGTATTATTATTATTATTATTATTATTATTTTTATTTTTATTATTATTATTATTATTAGTAGTAGTAGTAGTAGTAGTAGTAGTAGTAGTAGTAGTATTTTTATTTTTATTATTATTATTATTATTATTATTTCTATTATTATTATTGATTTTTATTATTATTATTATTATTATTATTATTGATTTTTATTATTATTATTATTATTATTATTTTTATTATTATTATTGATTTTTATTATTATTATTATTATTATTATTATTATTGATTTTTATTATTATTATTGATTTTTATTATTATTATTATTATTATTATTATTATTATTATTATTATTATTATTGATATTTTATTTTTATTTTTGTTTTTTATTTGTACATTATCGACAGAATTTATATCTCGTTTAGTCGGTTCATTCGCCTGACACACAAAACCAAACTCTCAGCCCGTCAAAAGACTACCGCATATTCGCGGCCGATTAAAGTTTTGGTGTCTACGTGGGATGAAGGGCGGGGTTGACTGAGCGGTGTGGACGACAAGAAAAAAGACAGTCAAACTGTCAGCTCGACATGAAGGAATGCAAACTAGAGACAACGAAAAACAAGGAAACAAACACCATCCTATACACACGGACGCATCTCATACATCTAGGTACTTGCGAGACATGTGTCTGTTTTCTTTTGGTGCATACCTAACTATAAACACCACCCTATATACATGCATGCACTCGTGTCTATCTCTTATCTGAGAAATGCGTGCCTATCACTTTTCTTTTTATGTATGTCCGACTACATGGGGAAACCATAAAATTGTTGCCATAGAAAAGACGACGTGATTCCATTTTCATTTGATGAAACCCGTTTTTATTTTGGAGTGGAGTGCAGTCCATCTACTAGTTGGCCATTTGTGCAAAAATCCCAAGAGCGATAAGAGCATTCTTTCATGTCTGAAAGTTACACATTGTTCAACAAGCGAGATTGGAGATGCGCCGCTGTACAATTCATGTTCTCTACCGATCCAGGACTAATGCCAGCACCTTCAAAATGCAAAACCGGTTTAACGCTTGAGGGTACAGCTCAACAAAGTTTCCGGCCACGGTTATGGTCTTTGGTGTGGTTTCAAGTAAGGGCTACATCATGCCACCTTACATCTTTGAATGTCAACACCAAAGTGTACCTGGATGTGATCCCCTAGTTCAATCTAGTGCCTGCTGGTAGACCCTTGGTATGGTAACAGGACTCGGCCCCGGCCCACAAGTCCAAAGAGACCCAGGTTCGGCTCAGACTAGAAGTGCTACGACTTTGTACCCTTCTCTCACTGCCCCCTCCTCCCTCGATCTGAACGTGCTGGACTACTTCGTTATGTCATACGTCGAGAACATTATCACCATGACCTCCAACAACACCAAAGCCAGTCTAATCGCCACCATCCGCCGAGTATTCGCTGAGCTTCCGCTGGTGCTTGTTTAAAAGGCATGCTCCCAGTTCCGGAGCCGTATCGAGGCAATGATTGATGCTGAAGGCGGTTACACTGAATAGGTGCCAGCTCTACTACCTAATTAAGTTACTTGAATTGATTTTTTTCAACAAAAGTTTCAAAATAAAACTGCAGCGCTGTTTTCCTTAGGGCAACAACTTTATCGTTCCATATTTTATTTGCGTGTTCGCTAAATGCCTCCATTCAGTTATCAGAGACAATGGATACCCCCTGTAATAGTATCTGTGCATGCAGTTGTAAAGCTATTTGTCACCTCTTCACCAAAGCATAATGTGATACACGGATCGGTCTCTCTCTCTCTCTCTCTCTCTCTCTCTCTCTCTCTCTCTCTCTCTCTCTCTCTCTCTCTCACACACACACACACACACACACACACACATACACACACTCTCTCTCTCTCTTATCTTTTTGTCTTTCCCTTCTCTCTCTCTCTCTCTCTCTCTCTCTCTCTCTCTCTCTCTCTCTCTCTCTCTCTCTCTCCGGGCACCTGTACCCTTCTCGTTGTATTATTTCGAGTTTTTTCGTTTTTCGTCTTACCTTCCATCCCCCCCCTCCACAAACACACATACCATTCGGCCCTTTTCCCCCTAATAAGATCATTCTCCTCCCAATCCGTCCGCCCTGTTTCTTTCATCGTATATTTTTATTCGTTCCCACCATAACAAGTCAGTGATTAATATTACGGTATGGCTACCCTGATAGGGGTATTTAGGGTCGCCTACTATCAAGATGAGTCGCAGTTGATATAGAGAGCGGACTGTACACCTGTGTAACTTCTGTATTCCCTCTCTCTCTCTCTCTCTCTCTCTATATATATATATATATATATATATATATATATATATATATATATATATATATATATATATATGTATCCTTATATATACGTCTGTGCATGCAATTGTCTTTATATATGTATATATGTCTGTATGTATATGCATATGTATATTGCTATATATGTGTATTTATGTCTCTCTGTATATATATATATATATATATATATATATATATATATATATTTATTATAGTTGTATTTTGTGTCTGATGATTAGCCATTTTGGATTATCTTTTAACTAAGCAATGAAATAATGTTTAAGCTTGTCCAAATGGTTAAGAAACAATTGCAATTCTGAAGAAATAAATCTTCTGACAAACCTGTTATAATATATTGTTGTCTAGGTTATTATGAAATTATAATATATATACACTACGTGTCAAATTATTAACGAGATAACCTTATTTTACCAGTTTCAGAAACTTACTGGTAGTTTCTTATCAAAAGCTTCAGAAATGTTGGCTGTGCGAATTGTGAAATTTTCGAACTGCTCCGCGCAATGTAAACAACTTGCCATCGTAATTGCTGAATCCATGGTATTTGAGGTGTGTCAAATTATTAACAAAGTAGTTGGTTTCGTCAATAAAATGGGTCGAAAAGGTGGTTCGAGTAGTTCTGAAAGGAGTACTGTTACAGAACAGCTAGCAAAAGATAAAACTACCATCGAAATATTGAAAATGATAGGAAGGTACCATCAAACTGTAAAGAACTTTGTCAAGGACCCTACAAAGGCACGTAAGAGAGCTGATAAAGGTAAATCTAGAGTTGTTTCACGCCGTTCTCTACTCCAAATTAAACGTGAAGTTGTTAAGAACCCTGGGCAGACAAGTCGAGAAGTCTTCGACCAAGCCGGATTGAAGAATGTCTTAAAAAATACTCGATGTCGTCTTCTGAAAGAAGTGACAAAGCCTCCATTAAAGCAACATCGCATACAAAATCGATTGAAATGGGCAGAGGACAACATAAAAACGGATTATTCCAAAGTTTTGTTCACGGATGAAGTGCATGTCACTCTTGATGGCCCAGATGGCTGGAGCAAGCGATGGGTCCTAGACGGACGACATCGTTATCAGCGTTTAAGGCGCCAACAAGGTGGTTGTAAGATAATGATTTGGGCTGGGGTTATCGGAGGTACTTTGGTTGGCTCATGGCTCATGGAGATATCCAGAAGGCGTAAAAATTACGTCAAATACTTACATAACTTTTCTGAAGGAGCAAAGTTTGACGTTCAGAAGAACCATTATTTTTATGCAGGATAATACTTCCTCGCATGCAGCAAACAAAAGCAAAGAGTATTTGCAACAACTGGGGTTCTCTGGGCCACGGAAGATGGAGTGCCCTGCGAATTCACCTGATTTGGACCCAATTGAGAACCTTTGGAGAATCATGAAGCGACGCCTCTATGCAAGTGGACGTCAATTTAAGAGCAAAGATGAGTTGTGGGATGCTCTCCAAAAGGTATCGCGAGGAATAACTGACGAAATCACAAATTTTACTAATTCTGCTGACCGACGTCTTTTACAAGTCATTCATAAAAAAGGATCGCATATCCCTTATTTATTATGCCAACGTAGAAATTGCTATGTAGTTATCATGTTCTAAGCATTTTTCCTAGTTCATTTAATGTTTGAAAATTATTTCAATAAACAAGTTATGGGTATATTGTGTTCTTTCTCAACCTCATTAATAACTTGACACACTGAAATTAACAGATATTCCTATCTTCTGCCATAGTTCCGCTAATACTGCTTTAAATACTTTTATTTTCTGACTGGAGTAGCTGAATAGTATTGTAAGCACTTTCTTGATGATGATGGTAAATTTCATGGATGTTTATTCAATTTTTCCTTAAATATTTAAAAAAAAAATGTAAACGCGTTAATAATTTGATACGCAGTATGTATTGCTTCTTAAAAACCTGTTATATTGTTGTCTAGGTTATTGTGAAATTGTAATATATATATATATATATATATATATATATATATATATATATATATATATATATATTTATATATATATATATATATGTGTGTGTGTGTGTATATATATATATGTATATATATATTTATATAATGTGTCAAGTACCATGTAACCCAGTACTACCTGCCTCATGGTTGGCTCACCAGCGACTAAATTGGTTCCCCCACCAAACTTGTTTGATGAGAAGGGTGGCTAGTCTCCCTGAAGGATTATAACAAGACCTTCCAAAGGGCGAATGAACCCTTTTTCGGGGTTAACGGCCAACTAGCACTGTGTGTTTGTGTGTATGTATGTGTGTGTTGGGGTGGAGAGGGCTCCCATAAGCCGTAGTGAAGGCAACCTTTCTAGGAGAAGCAAATCTCTGATCTAAAAAACCATAAAGCGGGAGGCCAAAACCCGCATTAAGCTAGTCTGCAGTTTAACTTGTTGCTGGCTATCTTGCTCTTACTTGTTGCTGGATCTCAACATTTTGAACCGAGAGAGAGACTTAGCTGTCGTACAAAGCTAAGACTCTGTAACATCATCTGTATATAGATACTCCCTCAGGGATGTGTCTATAAAAGTGGCCCTGTAGCGATGGAAGTCATTTTGGGGCTTATGAACGTTAAGTGTCTGAGGAAGTGGCACTCGTCTGACAAAACGTTGCGATCATATATATATATATATATATATATATATATATATATATATATATATATATATATATATATATAATTGTATTGCTGTTTTTCCTTAATATTAAACCATGTGAAATTCCGATGTTTATAAAATAGTGTCTAATAACAAGTAGATCTGTATTATTATAAAAGTTTTTTTTTATTTATACAAACATTATTGGCCAAATATGTGCATACATGTTTCGGGTGTGATTTCTTTCAAAATCCAGCATCAGGAGACTACTCGTCTGAAATGGTTTTAAATGCGAATATATGCAGTTTTTTTTTTCAAACATTTAGAAAATCCTTTGTTATTTTAACAAATATTTAATTACATTTCAATGGTGATTCATACATATAATTCGTTTTTATCATCTAAGCATAGTACGTATCTCATCATTAAAGGGAAAAATTAAAGCTACGAAGCGAGCAGTGTATTCTTAAAAAGGGCTGCTCAGTCACTCATGGGTTTGCCGAGATCCTCTTCTGCTTAGGTCATAAGAAAAACGACCAAATAGCATGAGCTGCTTTTGTGCAAGTTTGCGTGCTGCAGCCACTAGGATATCCACAACTGCTACGCCGCCAGTCTCCCATCACCACAGGACTTGTTCTATAGTTGACCCTCAACTTCAGCAATATCACAAGTTGCGCTTGTGAATTATATTAAAGTGAAGATAACTTGCGCAGTATTGTCCATACTCTCTCGCTTGGAAAAATCTTAATCATATGGCAAAACATAGTCAGAATTACTAGAGATTGTTCCAAGTGCAGAAGTTGCCAGAAACTTGTCAGAGTTTTGTCAAATTAATTCCCTACCTACTCCGAATTGATTTTCTCTCTTATCTATCACATCTCTTACCTGCCTCTCAGAATTGACGAGCTCTACGTATCCGGGTTTGGAATTGGAGTTTTCCTTCAACTGGGTTGATAGCCTATCATGGCATAGGAATACAGTCTACCCGGGATTCAATCCATAGATAACCGCCAGTTTTTGTTTTTGTAGAAAAAAAATGCAAAGGCAATGGAGATAGTGAGTTCATACAAAGATGTAATAAGGAGTACTCCGTTGTACTCGGTGTGAGAAAGTTCAAAATAAGAATCCGTTAAAAATGCTAAATGACCTCGTAAATGAATTCGAAATTGAATAAAAACAAATTCGATAGAGACGATATTAAGACCTCCATTGCAATCGAAGGAAAGTTCAAATGAAGAGGCTGTTCGATGTGATGATGATGATGATGATGATGATGATGATGATGATGATGATGATGATGATGATGACGACGACGACGATGATGATGATGATGAAGAAGAAGAAGAAGAAGAAGAAGAAGAAGAAGAAGAAGAAGAAGAAGAAGAAGAAGAAGAAGAAGAATTTATCCTGTATATAATATGTAGATGGCAGAAATTCCCCTTTGGACAAAATTAACGTACGTTTGCATTAACCGATGTCACATACAAATTTATTATGTCTAAATTATTACACACCATCTTATGTAACTTCTGCACACCGTGACATACACATTCAGTCGTGATATTAAAATGTCGAATATCAATTCACAACTTTAATTTTTTTTAGCAAATTCTCAGTTAATTAAAAGATTGAAAGTTTTGGGAGCTTTTCATTCCTTGGCCTTCGTGCCAAGATCACATGATTCTTGTTTATTACTTATTTGTCGTGTTATTTGTCCAATAGAGTGGTTTTATTTAGTTTTTACATTTTCAGTTAATTTTATTCAAGTATACATGGGAAAAAAGAATTATTTTATTTCACTAGCATTTCAGCCCGACGTTGCCCGGGTGTTTGAAGGTGTGTGTTTAGCAAAAAAATTATTTTTTTTAAAGTGGTAGTAAAAAGGCAGGCTTGAACCCATACCACAAAGGAAGAAAAGAACGGGAAAAAAACCCTGACGTCTTTGCTGTTACGACCACCGCCAAACCGGAAGTGACGTAGCTTTAAATTAAGGCTAGACAATCGAAAAGAGGGGATGATTTTCGAAAATATCGGTGAAAAATGCGACCCCTCCCTGAAGAAAAGTTTTCAGTTTAGGTGAAGAAACTAATGTTTTTAGCCAATTTTTCGGTATTTGTCGTCTGAAGAGTTGAGTTTAAAAAAATTCGTCGCCTCTGTCGAAAGTTTTAGGCAGACATGCAAACATACATACATACATACATTTATATATTGGTAACTTAAATTTTCGACTCAAACCGATTAAAAAGCTTGCCCAATCTCTGAATACCCTTTGTGTAAAATTTCAAATTTTTAGACCAGAAATTGTCTGAGTAATTTGGTAGAGATCGCAGAGGTCCATTTTCTTTATCTTTGACCCCTATTATGATCCCTTAACATTTATTGTTTTGGGCTCAAATCAAGTTATTAAGTTAGATCCATGTCCAAGGAGCCTATATCTAAAATTTCAAGTGTTTAGACCCAAAATTGTCGGAGGAGTTTGGTAAAGTTCTCAAAGGTACAATCGTTGAACTTTGACCCCTGAACAAGCAAATTTCTGGCCGAAAACCGATCACAAAGATGTTTCCCAAATCTCAGTAGCTGTATATAAAATTTCGAGTTTTTCGACTTAAAACTGACAGAGTTATTGCGTAGGGAAATGTACACACACAGACACACATACACACAGACAGACACGTTCACTTTTATAGATATATAGATAGATTTTAGTAAGAAAGATAACGAATTACTAATCCATTTTTACCAAAATAATAATAGGTGAAATAAATCTTCTAGGGTTAATATCTAGGGATATTGCGAGTATCAAACACCGGGACTGACGAACTTCAAGATCGATTTGGAAGATCTGCGAGGGATTTCGGGAGCATTTCGAAGAAGAATTTGTGCAACATCCTGATCTCCCTATACAAGGCTTTGGCGACTATTTGGCTGACTCTCTCCACCTCGATGCGGCCAGACGACTGGTTGCGAAAGCAGGGCGACACAGTGGGAAGTCTTTACTTCGCTGAAGTAGGTCGGCTGCAATAAATCATCAGGACTTGGTGGTCTGGCCTACGAATTGTATTCGAGTCTGTTGCAAATGTTTATACGGATTCTGACGGATGTGTTCAATCATTTATTTAACAAGGTTTCCATCCCAGGTCAAGTCATTATTGCTGAGGAAGTAGGACAGGCATGGTAGGGAAGAATTAGACTACAGGTTCATACCTCTGCTAAATACAGAGTTAAATATTTTGAACAAGATTCTATTGAATGCAGATTTAAAATTTTATATGAGGCTTGATTATTCGTATTATTTGGATTTTTAAGACTAAAATTCTTATCGTGAATGTTATTTTCACAGCGTTTCGGTCGATGTAACCTAAAACATTTTAAGTGTATCTTGTCGAACTCGGGAGTCTTTGTGTCAAACTCGGGAATCTTTCTGTCAAACTCGGAAAACAAGGATCCATGGCGTAGTGGATAACATACTTGGTAAAATTCAGTTTTTCAGTTCTGGAAGTTTAAGGTTCAATACTAAGTGTGGCCGACATTCAAAATACAATTGCGCATTAGTTAGGATTATACCCAGTCATGGCTGAGGGAACGAGAGTATACTACCCCCATGGCTTAACTGAAGTGTCCCGTTAAAAATTCCGTGCAGATTCTCAACTTCAACATAATGATTCCCGAGTTCGACAGAATTATTCTCGAGTTCGCAAGAGACGCCTAAAGAAGATCGGAGGTTACATCGACCGAAACGTTATGAAAATAACACTCAAGATGAGAACAGTAGTCCGAAAATGTATTCATCGGTTTACGCTTTCCTTCTGAAAAGTATCCGTCTTTTAAAGGAGATAAAACAAAAGGATTGCGTTTATGATGAGAACGTTTAAGCTGTCTTTCAATCGTTTGTCATAAACGCTAAAAGCAACGCACAGAATGAAAGATTAACGAATATAAGGGAGACGCCGAAAGGTGAAAGAAAAAAAAACAGAAAGAAAGATAGGGATGACGTTTTAATCAAAAGAGGGCGCGAATTACGCTGTGGCAAACAGAGTGAGTGAGGCGCATGGAAAGAGAGGGGTCGGTTGAGGCGTTTGGACGGACGTCGTAGATCGCGTTTAATGTATTATTTATTTATTTTTATTTTTAAAGAGCCCCGGTACTGGATATGTTCAAGTGTCTCCTGGAGTGCTTAAAGGACCTCGTCAAGTGGTGATTCAACCAGTCTTCAAAAGGAAGCCAACCAAATATAGAAGCAATCAATAGATCGTCAGCCGTCAAGCTTATTGTAAATCACTATAGGCATGTTATCGTAATTATTTCTTGTATACAAATGTTAACATTGAACAAAAGGAATTGTTGCTAAAAAAGAAATGGTGAAATGTGGCCTAACCCTGATCGGTTGATCGGATGGGGGAGGGGCTAAAACTAGATATTTGTGATGGTGTACAATTTGGTTATTTTAAAGAAATGTGGAATATTATAGTTATAAAAATAAACTAAGTTTCCGCTGGGGGCTCTGTCTATTCCCGGACAACACCATAAATAAAAGAAACACATTAGCTGTGTTGACTGCGTTCAAATCTTTTGGCCAGCAGCAATTATCACTTCTTGCGGGGATGATTGTGTAAGAATGACACACGGGTATTTGTAGGTATAAAATATACGTGTTATAAATAGTTATTGAAAAAGTATCGTAGCCGCATTGATGAGTTGTGATATAACGAAACAGGACAGCATGTGGGTGATATATATATATATATATATATATATATATATATATATATATATATATATATATATATATATATATATATATACTAGAGCATTTCAGCCCGGCGTTGCCCGGG